>NC_134895.1:49892740-49930240 GCF_041734735.1 Babylonia areolata | reverse complement strand
GAGCCTCCTTTTTGTAACAAATGACATCTCTGTGTGATCTGTGTCATACTGCATGTTTTCCGAATGTTACCCCCCCCCCCCCCCGCCCCCCCACCCCTCCTCTAGATTTATCCAATCCTCCAGCTTTCTTGTTGTGACAACTGTCGTCTGTATGTTCTGTGTCATATATCATGCCTTCCGAATGTTACTGTCCCCCTAGCCCCCCCACCCCACCCCCACCCCCCACCCCACCCCCACCCCACCAGCCCCTCTCCCCTCCCCCTCCCCCTCCCCCACCTACTGTTCCAGTTTTCTCAAGTCCTCCAGCCTTCTTTTTCTGACAACTGTCGTCTGTATGTTTTGTGTCATATTGCATGTTTTCCGAGTGTCACCCCCACCCCCTCTCTCATATTCTTCTCACGTCCAGCTGCCTTTTTTTGTGATGACTGTGGTCTATATTTTCCTGCAGCAATGTCTGTCTTCTTCTTCTTCTTCTTCTTCTTGTGTGTTCTTCTCAGGAGGAGGGATGATGAAGGGAGAGAGAGAGAGAGAGTCTGTGTGTGTGTGTGTGTGTGTGTGTGTGTGTGTGTGTGTGTGTGTGTGTGTGTGTGTGCTTGTATGTCTGTGTCTGTGTGTATGGGTGTCCGTGTGTGTGTGTGTGTGTGTGTGTGTGTGTGTGTGTGTGTGTGTGTGTGTGTATGTATGTATGTGTGTGTGTGTGTGTGTGTGTGTGTGTCCGTGTGTATGCGTGTCCGTGTGTGTGTGTGTGTGTGCGTGTGTGTGTGCGTGCGTGTGCGTGCGTGTGTGTGTGTGTGTGTGCTTGCATGTCTGTGTCTGTGCGTATGAATGTCCGTGTGTGTGTGTGTGTGTGTGTGTGTGTGTGTGTGTGTGTGTGTGTGTGTGTGTGCTTGTATGTCTGTGTCTGTGTGTATGAGTGTCCGTGCGCGCGCGCGCGCGTGTGTGTATGTGTCCGTGTGTGTGTGTGTGTGTTGCCATGTGTATGCGCGTCCGTGTATGTGTCCGTGTGTGTGTATGTGTGTGCCCTTGCGGGTACGTGCCTGCCTGCCTGTACCTGCCTGTACCTGGCTGTACCTGCCTGTACCTGGCTGCCTGCCTGCCTGTCTCGTCTACATCCTGTGTGCGTGTCTGGAAGCACGCGGCTGATGTGTGTGTGTGTGTCAGTATCTGTCTCCCCTTGTCCACTGCAGATTTCGCCCCCCTCAGAAAACGCCGTGGTCACCAACCCCCGTAGGCCCTGGTGGGAGCGCTACCAGCCGGTCAGCTACAAGCTGGTCACCCGTAGCGGGGATGAGAACGCCCTACGTGACATGATCACCCGCTGTAACAAAGTTGGCGTTAGGTGAGACCCAGTAGCTGCTATCGTCTCATCGTCGTCGTTGTTGTTGTAGTAGTCGTCGTCATCGTCGTCGTTGTTGTTGTAGTCGTCGTTGTTACTGTAACGGTAGCTTGAGGTTCAAGGTTTAATTTTCCTTCTACCTGGTTTTGTGTGTGTGTGTGTGTGTGTGTGTGTGTGTGTGTGTGTGTGTGTGTGTGTGTGTGTGTGTGTGTGTGTGTGTGTGTGTGTGTGTGTGTGTGTGTGCGTGAGTGTGCTTGCGTGCGTGCGTGTGTGTATGTGTGTGTGTGTGTGTGTGCCTTTGTTTTTTTGTTGTTTTTTTGTTTGTTTTTGTTGTTGTTGTTGTTGTTGTTGTTGTTGTTGTTGTTTTGGTGGGGTTATAAACATATAAACAAAAGTTGCAAATGAATATGAAAAGCAACTAATAATTGAACCGAGTTAACAACACATGTTGTCTCGAATACAAATAGTAACGAATGCACTCGACCAGGAAAGCTGAGCTTTCACGAGGTCCGAGTCCCACGATGATCTGGATCGGGATTTCTTTTTTTCTTTTCTTTACACCACACGCAAGCCCTTCAACTAGACTCTGAGTGGTGGTGTGGGTGCTAGGCTTTCGGATGAAACAAGAAAGAGTACTTCTTTGTCTGTGATCTCTCTCTTTTTTTTTCTCTCTTTTTTTTCTTTTTTTTTTACCCGGACTTTCTTGGGTCAACCACCGTTTTATTTTGTATATAAATTCATTATTTTAATTCTTTTTTTTTTTAAAGGAACAAAATAACAGCAACTAATAGGATACAGTGAACCTAAGCAATTACACACACACACACACACACACACACACACACACACACACACACACACACACACACACACACACACACACACAAATAAAGAAAACAATTATCTTATTCCACCCCACCCTCTCCCTCACTCTCACCCGTAAACACAATTCATGCAGTCATCCTCCTCCAACACATACATCTCTCTCTCGCTTCCACCCCTCCCCCCTCTCTCTCTCTCTCTCTCTCTCTCTCTCTCTCTCTCTCTCTCGCCTCCACCCCTCTCCCCCCTCTCTCTCTCTGTCTCTCTCTAACTCTCTATCTCTTTGTCTGGGTTTCTAACGTACGATTTTCTTTATTGGAACTTGGCCTTGGGTAGCTTGGATTTATCAAGGATATCAAACGTCCACCATGCCACAGGTCTGCAATGCCACAGACCACACGGCATGCGTATCCTAAGTGTAGCACCACGGGCAAGGCATACGGAACCACCATATGCATTTCATCCGAGCAAACACCTTCGGCCCATGAAGATTTGACACCCGTCTACTTGGTCACCCTTGACCCGGCACTGCACCTGTATGCTTTACACGGACATGTGACATAACAGACATATTGTATAACGGACATGTGGCATAACAGACATATTGTATAACGCACATGTGGCATAACAGACATATTGTATAACGGACATGTGGCATAACAGACATATTGTATAACAGACATGTGGCATAACGGACATGTAACATAACGGACGTGTGACATAACGGACATATGGCATAACAGACATGTGGCATAACGGACATGTGGCATGACGGACCTGTGGCATAACGGACATGTGGCACAACGGACATGTGACATAACGGACATGTGGCATAACAGACCTGTGACATAACAGACATGTGACATGACAGACATGTGACATAACGGACCTGTGACATAACAGACATGTGACATGACAGACATGTGACATAACGGACCTGTGACATAACGGACCTGTGACATAACAGACATGTGACATGACAGACATGTGACATAACGGACCTGTGACATAACGGACCTGTGACATAACAGACATGTGACATGACAGACATGTGACATAACGGACATGTGGCATAACGGACATATGACATAACGGACGTGTGACATAACGGACATGTGGCATAACAGACATGTGGCATAACGGACATGTGACATAACAGACATGCGGCATAACGGACATGTGGCATAACAGACATGTGACATGACAGACATGTGACATAAAGGACATATGGCATAACGGACAAATGGCATAACGGCATAACAGACATGTGACATAACGGACCTGTAGCACAACGGGTATCTCCTCCATCTCCACGCCTACAAAAAAAAAAAAAAAAAAAAAAATTCCAGAATTTACGCGGACGTGGTGATCAATCACATGACGGGGGCCGGAGGGTCGGGGACTGGTACCGGGGGGACACATTGGGATGGGGGCAGACTATCCTACCCCGGGGTTCCCTACGGTCCCAACGACTTCAACGACGGCAGCAACTGTCACAGCGGCGACGGCAGCATCCACGACTACACCAACCCTGAAGAGGTGAAAGGGGGCGTGGGTGGTGGTGGTGGGGTGGGGTGTGTTGTAGTGGGGGTGGGGGGGGGGGGGCGGGGTTGAGACGAGCGAGGAATGGGGAGGGAAGAGGGAGGATGAAGGGAGAGGGAGGAGAGGAAAGAGAAAAAAAAAAGAGAGAGGGGGTGGGAAGCACATAGGCAGAGAGCGAGATACGGATACGGATACGGATGTTTTATTCATATAATGGCCATTGCCCGGCAGAGAGCAAGATATATATATATATATATATATATATATATATATATATATATATATATATACCAGCCACACACACACACGTGACCAACACCCCTACCACCCCCATTCCCACCCTTGTCACTTACCCGGCGTGTACTGCTGCTACTACTACTACTACTACGACGACGACGACGACGACTACTACTACTACTACTACAACTAATACTAATATTAATACTGCAGCAGCAGCAGCAGCAACAACAACTACTACGACGACGACGACAATGACTACTACTACTACTACTACTACTACTGCAGCAGCAGCTACAGCAACATAACAACTACGACTACTACTACCACTACATCTTCATCATCAACATCACCATCACCGTCACAGGTCCGCAACTGCAGACTGGTGAACCTGGCGGACTTGGCCATGGGCCATGACTATGTGCGGGGCAAGGTGGTGGACTTCCTCAACCACCTCATTGACCTGGGCGTGGCAGGCTTCCGTGTGGACGCTGCCAAGCACATGTGGCCTGGAGACCTGCTCGCCGTCATGGGCAGGCTGAAGGTAGTCAGAACAGTCACGATGATGCTGATGATGATTACAGTTTCGGTTTCAGTATCAGTAGCTCAAATAAATAAAATAAAATAAAATAGAAATGAAAAATAAATGATGGATAAATACATAAAAAGAACTATTACTAATGATAATAATAATATGTATAAGGCGTAAAAACCTGACGAAGTCAACTATAAGCGTAATAATATATATATATATATATATATATATATATATATATATATATATAATAAATTTTAAAAAAGACAACAATGATGATAAATAAGCAAATAAATGTAAAACATACAGACACACATTCACACATACACACACATATGCATAACAGATATGCACCAAACAAGCAGTTTCACAGATATGAAAGCACAGTCAAATACACATAAACGTACGTGAGCCCCAACACACACACACACACACACACACACACACACACACACACACACACACACATTACCCGGCACCCCCTCTACCACCCTCCTATGATTACACTTTTTTTTAATGATGAACCTACTACTACTAGTGCTACTACTACTAATAATAATATCATTAATATTAATAGTAATAATAATAGTAATAAAATTGTGATGATGATGATGATGATAATGATAATAATGATAACGATGATGATGTTGATGATGATGTTGACTATCATGCTCATGATCATAACATTAATGGTGATAATGATGATGATGATGATGTTTATGATGATCTACAACAAAAACAATAACACAATAACAACAACAATAATAATGATGATAATAATAATCTGTATAGATTAGATATTCAAACAAAATAGCACAGGCACGCACACACACACGCTCACACACTGAGAGAGAGAGAGAGAGAGAGAGAGAGAGAGAGAGAGAGAGAGAGAGAGATTCAAATGGAATGCCTTCATTATGAAAAGACTGCTTAGAGAGGAATGGATTTCTTAGTCACCTCCTCCTTGCCCCCACACCCCATCCCCCCGCCCCTCCCCTCCACCTCAACCGCCCCCCTTTTCATTCGAATATACAGAAATGTCGATTTCTAATTAATAATAACAATTATCATTATGATAGAAATGATAATAATCCAAATGATGATAATAATATCATTCATTCATTTTCAGTCTAATATCATCATCTTAGATGAACAGACTATAAATAAATAAATAAATAAACGAACACAATGTTGCCTCGTTGGGTATGTGACATGTTCTCATGTACCTTTTATCTACCTGTGTACTACTAGCTGAATCGGTAGCACAAGCAGCATTGACTGGAAATTGCATTCAGTCTCATCGCAAGATATGGTGCTGCATTGATTGCACAGTCCAATTCAATTCAATTCAATTCAGTTCAAAATACTTTAATATCTGCTTCAACCCAAAACAGAAAATTCTCTTTAGGCTCACTTAAAATAAAATGCCCGTCAGCAAAAATCAAAGAGAAAAAAAAAACAAAAAAACTGACACACCCTTCACTTATCACCATGCACACATCAATTATTATGTAAAAAGAAAAACATATGGGTAAGATACTATTACATTATGATTCAGAGTGTTAACAACTGTGTGTGTGTGTTGCGTGTGTGTCCGTGCGTGCGCATGCATCGTTTTGTGCGTGCGCGCGCGCACGCGTGTGTGTGCCTGCGTGTTGAGTTATGTGTGCGCGCGCACGCGCACGCGCGTATGTGTATGTTTCAATCATTATAAAAAGGAGAATATTCAGTAAGATAATAATGACATTTAAAAAGACAACAAATAAAACCGAAAAACGAATGAGCAACTGGCACACCCTTCCTTCATCACAGCGTACATTTGACCTGGATCATGTAAAAGGAAAACATTCAGGTAAGAAAACAAAAATTGCATTTTAAGATAAAGTGAAACATTTCAATGACATAAAAGGAAAATATTCAGTGTTTTTTTTTCTCCTTGCACAGAACCTTCGGAGTGATATGTTCGGCAGCGGGTCGCGTCCCTTCGTGTGCCAGGAAGTGATAGACCAGGGAGGGGAGGCAGTTAAGGCCGAGGAATACCTGCAGTCCGGAAGAGTCACCAACTTCAAGTTCGGCTTGGAGCTGGGCAGGGTAGGTAGTAGTACAACAAAGTGTAACAAAAATAACATGAAATGGAAAGCGAAAGAGGAGAAAGAGGAGGAGAAGAGAAAGAAGACAGAAAGAAAGAAAGAAGTAGAAGAAAGAAAGAAAGAAGAAGAAATTATGAAAGAAATAAAGAAAGATTTATGAAGAAGAAGAAGAAGGAAAGAAGTATGAAGAAGAAGATGAAGAAAGAAAGAAAGAAGAAGTAGAAGAAGAAGAAGAAGAAGAAGAAGAAAGAAAGATTTATGAAGAAGAAGAAAGAAAGAAAGATAGAAGAAGAAGATGAAGAAAGAAAGAAAGAAGGAAAGAAAAAGAAGAAGATGAAGAAAGAAAGAAAGAAAGAAAAGTATGAAGAAGAAGAAAGAAAGAAAGAAAGATAGAAGAAGATGAAGAAAGAAAGAAAGAAGAACAAGAACAAGAAGAAAAAGACGGAGAAGGAGGAGAGAAAAAAAGAAGGGGGGGGGGGAGGAAATAATAGTTGCGCACATAGATTGGTCCTCACACTCAACACTTCTATTCATGAAACTGAAAGTGGACCTCTGTATCAGGTGTTCCGGCGGGAGAACCCCATGAAATACCTGGTGAACTGGGGCACGGGCTGGGGTATGTGGGGCGGCAGCGACGTCGTCAACTTCCTCTACAACCACGACAACGAGAGAGGTCATGGCGGGGGTGGGGGTCCCCTCACTTTCAGGGAAGCTCGTGCCATGAAGGTCAGTGGGATCAACAATAACAACGACAAAAACGACAACAGCAGCAGCAACAGCAACGAATAATAATAATAATAATAATAACAATATTTATGGAGTGATGACCTAGAGGTAATGCGTCCGCCTAGGAAGCGAGAGAGAATCTGAGCGCGCTGGTTCGAATCACGGCTCAGCCGCCGATATTTTCTCCCCTTCCACTAGACCTTGAGTGGTGGTCTGGACGCTAGTCATTCGGATGAGACGATAAACCGAGGTCCCGTGTGCAGCATGCACTTAGCGCACGTAAAAGAACCCACGGCAACAAAAGGGTTGTTCCTGGCAAAATTCTGTAGAAAAATCCACTTCGATAGGAAAAACAAATAAAACTGCACGCAGGAAAAAATACAAAAAAATGGGTAGCGCTGTAGTGTAGCGACGCGCTCTCCCTGGGAAGAGCAGCCCGAATTTCACACAGAGAAATCTGTTGTGATAAAAAGAAATACAAATACAAATTATATTGCGCTGAAACTTGTGCAGAGACAAATCTAAGCGCTTTCACACCAGTCATTCACACGCATGCATAACTAAAACTGAAGCCAAGGAAGAGGTAGGGGAGGGAGGCTATCTTGTGAAGAGAAAGGTTTTAAGGCCAGACTTGAAAGAGCTGAGTGCGGAGACCTGACGAAGTGAAAGAGGAAGTTCATTCCAAATGCAAGGTCTAGAGACAGAAAGAACGGCGTCCAACAGTGGACGGTGTTTGAATCTGGATATGCGTAAACAGAGTGGATTCGAAGCCGATCGTAGAGAGCGAGATAGAGTGTAGAGGTGAAGGCAGCCACAGAGATAGGAAGGGACAGATTTGTGAATACATTTATAACACAGAGTGCTGATCTTGTACTTTATTCTATGTGAGACAGGCAGCCAATGGAGATGTTGCAAAATAGGAGTGATGTACTCAGATCTTTTCTTTCTGAGGACGAGTCGGGCAGCAGAGTTTTGTATGCGCTGAAGGGACTGAATGGATGAAGCAGACAAACCAGATAATAGGGAGCTACAGTAGTCAAGGCGAGAGAGAATGATAGGAACGTCAAGTCTAGATGTTGGGTCTGTGGACAGATATTTCCGAATGGAACTGATGTGTCGCAATTGACAGTAGCAGGATTGACATGTCTGACTGATTTTTTTTTTCAACGACAGCGATAGTAACAACAAGAATGACAGCAAAAACGACAACAATAATAATTACAACAATAGCAAATACACACACACACACACACACACACACACATATATATATATATATATATGTGTGTGTGTGTGTGTGTGTGTGTGTGTGTGTGTGTGTGTGTGTGGATATATAGCATTATACAAGTAATTTAATTACAAGAATTTACATTGGCAGCATATAAACGAATAATCACCTACTCTTGCATGCCTGTTCAATAGCTTAACACATTTTGAATTCCATTAATAAAGGCAAAGTTTAACTTATCACCATTCCAAAAAAACAATTCCTGCTTCAACAACTTATTAGGGGAACCAGGTAACCAGCAGACATTTTCATATTTAGGACAGTTTTTTTTTGCAATAGTTTGGAAGCGTTTTCGACAGCAATACAATGTCCGATGTTTTATTTATTTATTTTTTTTCAGTGACGTAAAATCAAAGCTCAGTCAATGTTTTGCTTTTAATTTTGTGGGGTATGGGAGGCTTGGGGGGGGGGGTGGAGAGAGAAAGGGCAGATACCGTTGTCCGAACATAAATTTAATGAAAAGAATACTGTAATTATCGTATCGTTGATTTACTAAAGATATATATCATGAAAATTAATTAAAAGAATACTGTAGTTATCGTATCATTAATTTCGCTAAAGATGTTTATTATTGTTACCATTATCATTACAACCTTTTATTGTTACCATTATCATCACTATCATCCGGCAAAAGTCAAATAAATATAAGGCCAACATAACTTTATGTCCCCTCCCCCGCCCCCACACACCCCCACCACCCACCAGCTTGCCACCGCATTCATGCTGGCCCATCCCTACGGGTTCCCCCGCGTCATGAGCAGTTACGACTTCACCAGCTCCGACCAGGGTCCACCCCACACTGGGAACGACGAGACTGCCCATGTGCAACTCAATCCGGACTTCACGTGCGGCGGTGGATGGGTGTGTGAGCATCGCTGGAGAGAGATCTATGACATGGTTGCCTTCCGGTGAGTTCTGGGGAACAGAGAAATGGGAATCTTCTTCTTCTTCTTCTT
The DNA here is from genome assembly GCF_041734735.1 of Babylonia areolata. Lineage (NCBI taxonomy): Eukaryota > Metazoa > Mollusca > Gastropoda > Neogastropoda > Buccinidae > Babylonia > Babylonia areolata. Next base: position 49,920,708 of record NC_134895.1, on the reverse strand, counting down.
CTTCTTCTTCTGCGTTCGTGGGCTTCAACTCCCACGTTCACTCGTATATAAGCGAGTGGGCTTTTTACGTGTATGACCGTTTTTACCCCGCCATGTAGGCAGCCATACTCCGCTTTCGGGGGTGTGCATGCTGGGTATGTGCTTGTTTCCATAACCCACCGAACGCTGACATGGATTACAGGATCTTTAACGTGCGTATTTGATCTTATGCTTGCGTATACACACGAAGGGGGTTCAGGCACTGGCAGGTCTGCACATATGTTGACCTGGGAGATCGTAAAAATCTCCACCCTTTACCCACAGGCGCCGTCACCGTGATTCGAACCGGGACCCTCAGATCGAAAGTCCAACGCTTTAACCATTCGGCTATGGCGCCCGTCAAAATCGGAATCGAAAGGTGTTTTTGTTGTTGTTGTTGTTTGGTTGGGTTTTTTTTATATAATTAAGTGGAAAAGGAATAAGCACCTACTGGCCTGTTTTCAACCTACTCTCATGAATGAAAGAACGCACACCTGTGAATGAGAAATGGAAATAAGAAAATAAGGAAAGAAAGGAGAGAGAGCGAAGGAGAAAGAGAGATAAGGAGAAACACAGGCAAGAGAGAGAGAGAGAGAACAAGAACAAGAACAAAACTTGAATCTCCAGGCCTCCGGCCCCTAGAAAGAGGTCAAAAGTACACAATATGGTGATCACGCAGCGACAACAAAATGTAAAACACATACTAACTTAAACCTGTAGAACAAAAGTGCTTCTTGTGCATAGTAAATTAATTCTAACTTTCATCATTGTTGTCACCGAATTCCTGCCGTATCTTCAGGGTATTAAATATATAAACGCAGAGTTTACGAATACTGTAAACAGAACCATTCTTCAGCAAGTGGAGAGAGAGAGAGAGAGAGATGGGGTGGTGTAGCGAGGTGGCGGGAAAACAAACAGTGAGACAGATACAGAGACATGCACATTGAGAATACATAATTTTTCTTTCAATCTGAACAATCTTAATAATTCGTAAAACGTAGCTCTGTAAGTAACTGGTTATGTTATGCTTTTTAGACACTTTTTCTTTTTCTTTTTTTTATCTTTTAAAGACTGAATTTTAAAGATTAAGTATAGATGAAACTGTATTCAATAAACAGAGAGGAAAATGGAGCAAAAAATATAGGTGTAAGCAGCAGTGGCCTCTAGCTGCCCAGCTTGGTTATTCTAAGAAGAAAACAAGAGAGGCAAGGCCTTCAAGACTCACTTGTGATAGATTAAGTCCCCTAGCATTAATTACGGAGTAATTTCCCTTTTTTACTATCTGCACCAAAACGTTTGCAAAATAAATTTTAAAAAATTCCATGCTTAGCAAAAGAAGTTCCTGTTTGAACAAAAAATTATAATAATGACTGCTCTTGTTGTTGGGTCAGAATATCAGATCAAAGTGTCAAGTTTAGAAAATACAAAAAATATAAATATAACAGTAAATGCAGTTTGCATATAATTGGGCTTCTTTTCTTTATTTTTTTTGTGCCCATCCCAGAGGTGCAATATTGTTTTAAACAAGATGACTGGAAAGAACTGAATTTTTCCTATTTTTATGCCAAATTTGGTGTCAACTGACAAAGTATTTGCAGAGAAAATGTCAGTGTTAAAGTTTACCACGGACACACGGACACACACACACACACACACACACACAGACAACCGAACACCGGGTTAAAACATAGACTCACTTTGTTTACACAAGTGAGTCAAAAAAGCACTTCTCTGTTATATATCGGTGAACTACCCTGGCATCCTGAAGATTGCACTTGATGCCTCTATCAATTGCGTTATACTGTATTTATTGTGTTACTTTTTTTTTTACAACGTATTTTCTTTGTTTTGAATTCGGGCTGCTCTTCTCGGTGCATTCTCTCTCTCTCTCTCTCTCTCTCTCTCTCTCTCTCTCTCTCTCTATATATATATATATATATATATATATATATGTGTGTGTGTGTGTGTGTGTGTGTGTGTGTGTGTGTGTGTTGTGTGTATTCTTTCCATGTCAACAAATGTGTTTGTTTTACTATCAATTTATGAATGTTCCAAAGAATGTTGCCAGGGACAACTCTCTCGTGTGCTGTGTGCTTACCGTCTCATTCGAAAGACTGGCAATCAGACCACCACTCACGAGAGGACTGAAGGGGACTGGAGGAGAGGAGTAAAACTCACGGTCTGTTAATCAGGAGGATCGATCCCGTGGACACTCGCTTTCCCAGTCGGGCACATAACCACTGAGGCCACTGCCCCACACAGTTCACTGGGCCTTCTAGTGGAGTTCAGTGACATTCTGACCACCGCCCCACACAGTTCACTGGGTCTTCTAGTGGAGTTCAGTGACATTCTGACCACCGCCCCACACAGTTCACTGGGCCTTCTAGTGGAGTTCAGTGACATTCTGACCACCGCCCCACACAGTTCACTGGGCCTTCTAGTGGAGTTCAGTGACATTCTGACCACCGCCCCACACAGTTCACTTTGCCTTCTAGTGGAGTTCAGTGACATTCTGACCACCGCCCCACACAGTTCACTGGGCCTTCTAGTGGAGTTCAGTGACATTCTGACCACCGCCCCACACAGTTCACTGGGCCTTCTAGTGGAGTTCAGTGACATTCTGACCACCGCCCCACACAGTTCACTCGGCCTTATAGTGGAGTTCAGTGACATTCTGACCACCGCCCCACACAGTTCACTGGGCCTTCTAGTGGAGTTCAGTGACATTCTGACCACCGCCCCACACAGTTCACTGGGCCTTCTAGTGGAGTTCAGTGACATTCTTGACACCGCCACACACAGTTCACTTTGCGTTCTTGTGGAGTTAGTGACATTCTGACCACCGCCCCACACAGTTCACTGGGCGTTCTTGTGGAGTTCAGTGACATTCTGGCTGACGTCCTTTTAAAGTCAAGGTGTTCACGGCTTGGGTGTTGGTTTGGTGAAGGTGGAGTTCTTCCAGTGTGTGTGTGTGTGTCCTGTTCAGACTGTTGGAGGCACCGAAGCCGATTTCACCGAGTCAGTCCTCCTGAGTGTCTGTATGTGGAGTGGTGGCCTAGCGGTAATGTGTCCGCCTAGAAAAGGAAGGGAAATAATTTGAGCATTGTGGATCGAATCCTACACTCAACCGGAATTCTCTCCCCTGTGTTGGACCTTGAGTGGTGGTCTGGACGCTTGGCATTCGGATAGAGACAATAAGCCGAGATCCCGTGCGCAGCCTACATTTGCGGACGTAAAAGAACCTACGGCAACAGAAAAAAATTGCTCCCGGTAAAATCCTGCAGAACAGTAAAGAAAAGCCATTTTCAGGCAGAAGAACAACATGTGTGGTGCTGCACTACAGCGACGTGCTCTCCTCGGGGAAAGCAGCCCGAAGTATACACAGAGAAATCTGTTGTGACAAAACAGTAACGGTACGATACGATACGATACGATACGATACCATACCATACCATACCATACCATACCATACCATACCATACGATGGTGGTGGTGTGTGTCCATCGAGATCGATGATGACCATCGTTGTCATCCAGCTGGGGGGTGGGGGGAGGGTGGTGGTGGGGTGGGGGGATGCTCATGAATCTATCTGTGAATGCGCAGATGGCTGAATAGTCCAATCTGCGCACGAAATGTTCGCTGACAGTTCGGGCAGACAAAGACAGGCATATCATTGTCAGGGAGCTATGACTGATGACTTGCGCGATGAGTTTGTTTGAAGTGAAGAGGAGTTGCGCAACGTCGACCTCACTCTCGATCTCTCGTCCGGGTCCACCAATTTCCAGTGGCAAGACTAAGTTGAGACGACTGGAGGATGAGCACAGATGCAGTGGATGACCAAGATATCCTTTCGGTGTCTCATCTTGCTCTCCGCACTCCACAGTGCGTTGCTGTAACCGCCTTCCTCTCCGTTGAACCGACTGGTTTCTTCCACCATCATACGATACGATGCGATGCAATGCAATCAGTACTAGAAAAACAATACGATACGATACGATACGATACGATGTAATTCAGTTCAATGCAAGTCAAGGCAATGAATACAATACAATACAATACAATACAATACAATACCATGCGATACCATGCGATACCATACGAAGCAATGCAATGCAATACAATACCATTGCAATACAATACGATACCAAACAACGCAATGCAATACAATAGAATGCGATAAAATACAATACAATGCAATACAATAGAATACAATCGAATACAACAAAATGCAATGCAATGCAGTGCAATACAATACGATACGATATCATACGATGCATTACAATACAATGGAATACAATACAATACTGTGCAATACAATACGATGCAATGCAGTGCAAATGTAATGTACCACAACGTCTGTCCCCCACGCCCCCCACGCCCCCCCCCTCCTCCTCCCTGCCTCCCTCACCACCACCACCACCCCCTCCTCCTCCACCACCACCCCACAGCAACGTGGCGGGCACGGCCCCTCTCAGCAACTGGTGGTCGGGGGCGGACTACCAGATCGCCTTCGGGCGTGGCGACAAGGCGTTCCTCGCCCTCAACCTAGAGGACTTCCCGCTCCGCGCCACCCTCCAGACAGGGCTGCCCCAGGGCTCCTACTGCGACGTCATCTCGGGGAACCTGGAGCAGGGCCGCTGCACGGGCAACACGGTGCAGGTGGGAGGGGACGGGAGGGCGCACTTTGACGTCTGCTCCAGCTGCGACGATCCCATGGTGGCGATCCACGTTGGTGAGTGTGTGGGAGTGGGAGGGGGGTTTGGTGGGGGTGGGGGAAGTGGGAGGGGGTGGGGGAAGTGGGGCGTGGGTGTGTGTGTGGGGGGGGGGGGGGGGTAGGGAGGCGTGGGGGGGGGGAGAGAAGAAGGGGAAGGGAGGTGGGAAGGGGGAGGAGTGGGGAGGTGGTTGTTGTTGTTGTTGTTGTTGTTGTTGTGTGTGTGTGTGTGTGTGTGTGTGTGTGTGTGTGTGTGTGTTTGATTTGTTTTGTTTTGTTGTTTGGGTTTTCTTTGGGTTTTTGTTGTTGTTGTTGTTTTGTCGTTCATGTGAGAGGGATGACCCAAAAGCTCGCATTCTTGTGCAAGAATGGCGGCAGTCGTTGAAGCATGTGTTGAGGTCATGTTGTGAGATGGCGTCTTTTTGAACAGAAACATAAGCATTGAGACATAAGCATTTCATCACCATCATTATGAGAGAGAGACAGACAGACAGACAGACACAGAGACACAGAGACAGAGAGACACAGAGAGACAGATACAGAGACACAGAGACAGAAAGAAAGAGACACACACAGAGAGAGAAAGAGAGAGAGAGAGAGAGAGAGAGAGAAAGAGAGAGAGAGAGAGAGAGAGAGAGAGAGAGAGAGAGAGAGAGAGAGAGAGAGAGAGAGAGAGAGAGAGAGAGAGAGAGCATGTTTTCGTCCGTGTGTAAAGAAAAAAAAGGTTTCAATTCATTCTTTTTCTTTGTTACTTTATTGTGGAAGCGGTCATATTTTAGAAGTGTATGCACACATGATTTTGTATATATTCATATGTACTTATAACAACACTCTTTACAATAAGATGATATGATATAAACGTAATACTTTTCCCTGCCCTCTGATTCCAGGTGCCAAGATCGGATCGCCCCCATTGAGAACAGGATAAATGAAGCACGCAGTTTATCTTTTATATGACACGGCACGTTCTCTACAAGCGAGACGATCTCATGTCGTTCTTGACAGAGCAGACATCAAAATCAAGGAAACGGTTTGCCAGTCGCTGTTGCCTTCCTTATGTCCTTGGCTGCAGCTTTCAAGGAGTTGTAATGTCGTGATATTGCTGGTTCTTGTCTTGTTTTTGTTTTTTTTTTTTTTCAAGTAATTCGCCTTTTCTTTGCGTATTCTGATGCATTTGGTAGTTTGTTCTTACTTATTGGAGTCCATTTTATGTCAAAGATTTATGCAAACCTAGGGCAGATGTTCTTACTTATTGGAGTCCATTTTATGTCAAAGATTTATGCAAACCTAGGGCAGATGGTCTTACTTATTGGAGTCCATTTTATGTCAAAGATTTATGCAAACCTAGGGCAGATGTTCTTACTTATTGGAGTCCATTTTATGTCAAAGATTTATGCAAACCTAGGGCAGATGTTCTTACTTATTGGGGTCCATTTTATGTCAAAGATTTATGCAAACCTAGGGCAGATGTTCTTACTTATTGGAGTCCATTTCATGTCAAAGATTTATGCAAACCTAGGGCAGATGTTCTTACGTATTGGAGTCCATTTTATGTCAAAGATTTATGCAAACCTAGGGCAGATGTTCTTACTTATTGGAGTCCATTTTATGTCAAAGATTTATGCAAACCTAGGACAGATGTTCTTACTTATTGGAGTCCATTTTATGTCAAAGATTTATGCAAACCTAGGGCAGATGTTCTTACTTATTGGAGTCCATTTCATGTCAAAGATTTATGCAAACCTAGGACATATGTTCTTACTTATTGGAGTCCATTTTATGTCAAAGATTTATGCAAACCTAGGACAGATGTTCTTACTTATTGGAGTCCATTTTATGTCAAAGATTTATGCAAACCTAGGGCAGATGTTCTTACTTATTGGAGTCCATTTTATGTCAAAGATTTATGCAAACCTAGGGCAGATGTTCTTACTTATTGGAGTCCATTTTATGTCAAAGATTTATGCAAACCTAGGGCAGATGTTCTTACTTATTGGAGTCCATTTTATGTCAAAGATTTATTCAAACCTAGGACAGACCCTGAAGTCCCGGCTCACGTGTTGGGTTTATATGTAGGTCAGGCATGTCCTCCTTCATGTTGTATTTTCTTCTTGTTGTTTTTGCTTTTGCTTTGTTTTTAGCAGATGTTGTGTGTATCGTGTATGGATCAGCCCGCACAATTTGACACCTCCTAGAAACTTCAACTACGGCTGTAAATGATAATTATATAGCTTTCTTACTGTGATCGTTTCATCTCTGATTGTATATTTCTTTTTGTCTTGACATAACCCTGTGAGTCTTTGTTGATGTCATCACAGCTGTAAATGAATAATCATCTCACATGACTGACTTTTCCGTCTATTCGTGTCCTTTTTCCCCCGACATTTTTCTTTCTACTTTTCTGTATCTACATCTTGTTGTTTGTGCGCGCACACACACACACACACACACACACACACACACACACACACACACACACACACACACACACACACACACACACACACACACACACGTGTATATATATGTGTGTGTGTGTGGTGGGGGGTTTACACGTGTGTGTGGGTGTGTGTGTGAGTGTATGTGCTCCTGGGTATGATAGGAAGTGTTGCGTATGAAGGCGTGCGTGCCTGACTGCGTGTGAGTGTGTGTGTGTGTGTGTGTGTGTGTGTGTGTGTGTGTCTGTGTGTCTGTGTGTGTGTGTGTGTGTGTGTGTGTGTGTGAGCGTATCTGTGTGCCTGCCGAACTTCGGGTGTACCTTCAAACATTATATGTGCGTGCGCGCGCACACACACGCACGCACACACACACACACACACACACTCTCTCTCTCTCTCTCTCTCTCTCTCTCTCTCACACACACACACACACACACACACACACACACACACACACACAACACAGAGAGAGAGAGAAGAGAGAGATAGAGATTGACAGACAGACAGACAGATAGACAGACAGACCAATAGACTGAAAAAAATCCTATATTCAACATTTTCAATCAGAAATACTGGTGCTACTTTCCAACACAATTTTATTCTTATCGAAATCCATATGGCCATTTTACGATTCCTGATACATATTCACCTACCATTCCGTCCTATAACTGGCTTGGCTAATTCATTTCACTACGTCCACACAAGCAGATCATTTTAAGCTTCAAGTACATCAATATGAAATGTTTCACATTTGTCATTATAATTCTAAGCCTCGCTGTTGTAGACGTGTAACACTGAGATCAGACAGAAAGGCATGACTAAAAAGGGTGTGTGTGGATGGGTGGGGAGGGTCAGAAGTTGTTTCAGTTTTCAATGGGGAGGAAATCCTTGAAGCATTTCGCCTTATCCACCTTCTCGGACAGACCTCCGGCCTTGAACTTGCGACACAAGTCGATGGTGCGACCAACTCTCTCACAGGCATCGTCGTTCTTATAGCCACTGCAGACCCAGTCCACACAGTCCTGAGAAACATGAGCAATTCATCGAGTTACAGTGGAGTTCGTTCAGTTCATGGAACGCTTACATCTTACACACACACACACACACGCGCGCGCGCGCGCGCGCGTGCGCGCGCGCACGCACGCACACACACACACGCACAGAGAGAGAGAGAGAGAGAGAGATCGATTGATAGACAGACTGACAGATAGACAGACCAAAAGACTGAAAAAAATCCTATATTCAACATTTTCAATCAGAAATACTGGTGCTACTTTCCAACATGTATTTATGTACTTATCTATTATATATCATCTATTATTTATCTAGTATCTATTATTATCTATTATCTATTATTTATTCACCCTTTTTTTCTTTTTTTTTTCTCAAGGCCTGACTAAAAGCGTTGGGTTACGCTGCTGGTCAGGCATCTGCTTGGCAGATGTGGTGTAGCATATATGGATTTGTCCGAACACAGTGACGCCTCCTTGAGCTACTGAAACTGAAACTTACATCTTGGTTTGATAGGAATTGTGTCAACAGCACTGTTCAGAGCAACAGTTATGTGTGTGTCATTAAGTATTGTAGAACTCTCCCGGTCAGTACATTTTGATTCATTTAGGATGAAAACTGGGGAAGCCATTTTTGAGACACGGGATGGTTCTAAAGAACAGACTACACAGCCAGTGACAGGGTTCATACACAGATCTGAAATGTTCCAATATGACTTCCACAAGCCAGAAAAAACACACGATGAAGAGAGGCACACACAGAGAGACAGAGACAGAAACAGAGACAAGCATAGGGACAGAGGCATAGAAGGAAATAGAGAGAGGGGGGGGGGGCAGATAAAGGGAGAGACACCCACGCACAGATATAGAAACAGAGATACAGACAGACAGAGAGGTGAATATACTGACAGCAAAACAGAAGGACACAGACATACACACATTTGCACTGTCACAAAGAGTCGGGAAATAGAGACGAACACAAGAAGTGACAAGAGAAATTCAAGGTACTGACATGCGGCCTCCAAAACAAAAACAAAACAAAACAAAAATAGAGAGAGAGAGTGGGGAGGTAGACAGACACAAAGACAGGCAGACTGACTGAGACACTGAAACATGTATATCAATACATATAGACAAATATACTGATAGAGAGAGACAGAGAGACCCTTAGAGTAAATGGAACAGGAGATAATGAGAGAATGGAAGAACTGACCAGGAACGTGTCCATGGGATCACAGGAGTACTTGGTGACACACTTGGTGTGCTTGTAGCTGGCCAGGATCTGTGTGCACGTGATCATCGCTTCACGCTTCTGTTTGTCATTGCACTCCTCTGTCATAATGCGGGTGGCGTTGACACACTTAGGGTTCCTGGGGACACAGACCATTCACTTTGCATCGTCTTTTCTTTTAGCGGCGTCATCCACTATCAAGCATAAGTTTCCGACAAAAAACACAACCCAGTGAATCTTCAGAGCAGCTGACAGAAACTCATGTAGTAACTTGAGAACCAAACGGGTCCAATCTCTCCCACTTCCCATCTGACAAGAGTTTACGATAGTCAGTCAAGGAGTATATCGTATAATCTTCGTCCCTTCACATTTCATGCTGGGCTTTCATACTGATCGGCAGGTGCTGAGTAGATAACAAACACTTCTCACTGACGTGTGAGACCATTCACTTATTATTGTATTTCCTTTCGGGGAGGGAGGGGGGGGGGGGGGTCATTCACTATCAGACATTGTCTTACAATAGATATACACTGTTTCCTGGGCAACAGAGGGAGACGTCACAGCTCATCAGAATCTACTTTTCATCTGACAAATGCGTAAGAGCAGATCATCTGATCTCGGTCAAATATTCTTTCTTCGCATTTCATGGGGTGTTTTCACAGTGGCAGGGGGTTGAGGACTCATCAGTTCTCTTTAACTCACTGTACGGCCAGTCCTCTCTTCTCCTCTACACAGACCCCTCGGATGTCCAGTGGGTGTCTGAATGACCCAACCTTTAGCTTCCGTCGTCAGAATTGTGGTATTCTTTGTCAACATTCACCTCTTCAGTATAAGAGCCTTCCGCTTGTAATATTTTGATGATGGTATTTGGGCTGAAACGCTGTTAACGTCGTCTCTTTCGCCGTTCGAATGGAGAGGGTTAAGCAATCTACCCACGTCGTTTCGGCGTGCCTTCTTTTCCCTTCGTGGGCTGCGACTCTCACCCTCACTCATATTCACGAATGGGTTTGTACGTGTATTACCGTTCTTACCCCCCGCCATGCAGGCAGTCGTACTCCGTTTTCCGAGTGTGATACAATACTTGGCCGTTAGTCAACAGGGATGGGTTGAATGAGCGAACTCAGCAGCATTAAGTTCGCTTATCGTGAAGAATGTTCCCATCTCCACCGCGGTAAATTCAGTATATTTCAGGCGCGGTATTAACTCTGAGCAAAACCAGCGCTGCTAAGCTCGTTCATGCAACCCAGTTTTTGAGTTGCATAGAGTTTCTCCAGTTTTAGAGTTATGCATGCGTGTGAATGACTGGTGCGAAAGCGCTTTGATTTGTCTCTGCACAAGATTCACCGCTATATAAATATCATCATTACTATTGTTATTACTTAACGCTGCTAAGTTCGTTCATGCAACCCGGCCAAAGAGACAGCGGTGCTAAGTTCGTTCATACAACCCGGCCAAAGAGACAGCGGTGCTAAGTTCGTTCATACAACCCGGCCAAAGAGACACCGATGCTAAGTTCGTTCATACATCCCGGCCAAAGAGACAGCGGTGCTAAGTTCGTTCATACAACCCGGCCAAAGAGACAGCGTTGCTAAGTTCGTTCATACATCCCGGCCAAAGAGACACCGATGCTAAGTTCGTTCATACAACCCGGCCAAGGAGACAGCGTTGCTAAGTTCGTTCATACATCCCGGCCAAAGAGCCACCGATGCTAAGTTCGTTCATACAACCCGGCCAAAGAGACAGCGGTGTTAAGTTCGTTCATACAACCCGGCCAAAGAGACAGCGGTCATACAACCCGGCCAAAGAGACACCGATGCTAAGTTCGTTCATACAACCCGGCCAAAGAGACACCGATGCTAAGTTCGTTCATACAACCCGGCCAAGGAGACTTAGCGTTGCTAAGTTCGTTCATACATCCCGGCCAAAGAGCCACCGATGCTAAGTTCGTTCATACAACCCGGCCAAAGAGACACCGGTGCTAAGTTCGTTCATACAACCCGGCCAAAGAGACACTGATGCTAAGTTCGTTCATACATCCCGGCCAAAGAGACACTGATGCTAAGTTCGTTCATACATCCCGGCCAAAGAGACACTGATGCTAAGTTCGTTCATACAACCCGGCCAAGGAGACAGCGGTGCTAAGTTCGTTCATACATCCCGGCCAAAGAGACACCGGTGCTAAGTTCGTTCATACATCCCGGCCAAAGAGACACCGGTGCTAAGTTCGTTCATACAACCCGGCCAAAGAGACAGCGATGCTAAGTTCCTTCATACATCCCGGCCAAGGAGACTTAGCGTTGCTAAGTTCCTTCATGCAACCCACCCGAGGCTTTTTTTTTTCTTGCGCTTCGCCTTTTGCTTTAGTGAATTAGAGAGATGGAAACTGTGAGGCTGAGATGATAGATATCAAAGAGGAAAGGAAGGAAGTGAACGAGATATAGAGAATGGGAGATACTGAGGTAGATGGGGAGAGAAAATTGAAGTGTTCGCCACTTTTCATCAGATTCATACTAATCAAGTGTTGACTAGAATCTGGAATCTTACAGTCTGTCATCAAAGCCACGTGAAGGTCTGGAAAGATCCGTACATTGTGGGGAAACAATTGAAATTCTGAGCTATGTGTGCATCTGTATATGTGAATGATTACAACATCATGAACTCCCTTATCGTCACCATCATCATCATTGTCACCACTATGATTATGACATCATCATTATCATCACCCGTACCACAAATGCTACCTGCTATGAGAACCAGGTGGATGACTCACATCTGTCTGATCGCTTTGTTGGTGAAGACATCGTAGAAGATGGTCTGTTCACGGCTCTCCAGTCCCAGCTCCTTAGTGCGGGCAGCAACCTCTTGGTCGTCCTCTCCGCCTGTTGGGTTTTAAGAATGATCATGCTGATCATGATGATGACGATGGTGATCATGTTGATGACCATGACGATGGTGATCATGCTGATGACCATGACGATGGTGATCATGCTGCTGATGACGATGATGATGGTAAGAGGGATAAGGGACGGAAATATACAAAGTTGTTTTATATAATTGTTGCTCATAGCCAGCTAACTGCACAGGGCCTTTTGAGGATTGTCCCTTTCATACCCCCCGCCTCAATCCCCAAAATAACTACTACTACTGCTACTACTAAGAAGAAGAAGAAGAATCAACGAAAAGTTATTGGAGGTAGCAAACGAAAAGCATGGACTCAATAAGTGAGCACTTTTCTTTTTCAATTATCTGGGACTGAATCACAGTTTGTTTGCGTTACATGTGGATTTCATGTAATACATAACAACAATAAACGCCTTTCCAAAATCTTACCCCCCACCCCCCCCCCCCCACCCCCCCCCCCCCCCCCACCACCACCACCCTTGCGGAATGAACTTTTCATTTACAAGGTTCATGCATCATTCCTTTTTTTTTACACTTGCAAAGAATGAAAATTGCACGATTGTTAGTTTACTACACGCACATGCTCCAGATACCTGGACCCCCCACCCCCACCCCCCGCCCCCTCTTCCCCCGATTTGCCAACTGTCAATCTCACCACCAACCAGTATCCACCAGTGTCAACCTGCTTACCGCAGACTTGTTGAGGGTAGCCAGATGGGGTGAATCCTTTAGCGCGGCACTCGAAGCTCCACTGGGACATTGGGAAATCCTTGTTCTCTGGGTCCCAGGGCACGAAGGTCACCTTGAAGTCCCCGTTCTTGGCCTCCACCCACGTCTTGGAACAATCCTTGCCGAACCTCAGCACGTCCTCGGTCCTGAGGTTCCCGTCCTTCTTGTTGAACAGATCTCCTTTCCAGCCGTTGAAGTACTGCAGGAGAACACGTTACAGTGCTGGCTTTATCTATATATATATGTATATGTATATCTATATATATATATATGTGTGTGTGTGTGTGTGTGTGTGTGTGAGACAGATATTCAGAAATGAAATTGGTGTTGACTAAGCTGGCGTGTTTTTTGGGGGGGGTTTTGTTGTTGTTGTTGTTGTTTTTGGTTGTTGTTTTTTTGTTTGTTTTGTTTTGGGTTTTTTTTTCTTGCGTTGGTATTTTTGATGCAGATATTATGAAGTATATTTTTGCATAACCAAATATGTTTAATTTATGTGCAATTTTGTGTGTCCAGAGTGCTCTGCATCGATTTAGATGTTTTAGTACACTGTGCTTGGTACTTCTCCTCTCTCAGTCTACGCAAGCAATAGTCCTCCGCGCTGGTCGTGAGATCAGCCCTTTTGTACAGTAACACACCAATGCACAGTATGTTGAAATTAGCTAACGATTTATATCCAGTGATATGATACAACGTGCATGTATTCTTTTTTGTGTAAGTTTTGCCATCTATTACCTCTTCGTGGCATTGTATAGACAGCCACACCAAAGCTTTTGTCACATACTCAGCTACAGAAATCCAAGGGGTGCTATAAACATCCTACAGTGCGTAGACCCCATGCAGCCACACACTAGAAGAGACCCTGCACTACCGCTAAGTCATTTCTGTGATACACAGCAATACCTCTTGTGTTCAACACACTCAGAGCACCGCTTGATGTGTCCTGTACTAATCCAGTGGAGGACAATAATCGCGCAGATTCAGAACCAGACTGTATGAGTGCCGGCCTTGGAGTGAAGACAACCACCAGGTCCCATGAAAAAAAGCTGACACCAAAGGTTTCAACCCCCTCCCATCCCCACTCTTCCCTGACTGACGACAGTAACTGCTCAGCGGCAGAACCAGAGTGAACGAGCGTCCTCCCAACCTTGACAGCGATCTTGTTGTCCGTGCGGCCCTCCCATCGCTTGCCTCCCTTGCCCGTCTCCCGAAGCCCCAGCCACAGCGAGTCCAGGCGGTACTTGGGGTGCAGGTAGACGTTGCCAGGGGTCAAGGTCACCATGTACTTGCCGCACTGCTGCCGCACGGCGTGGTACTTGCAGGGCATCAGGGTGGCCTCTTTCCTGCCCGCGAACTGTGTCACGTCCCGTCCGTTGCCGCTGCACGTGTCGCTGACACTTGTCTTGTCCTCTCTTACCTTCTCTTGTTTCTTCTTGTCTGGTTTGGCCACAGCTGGAACATCACACACGGGGTTTTGTGTTGTGTTGTGTTGTGTGTGTGTGTGTGTGTGTGTGTGTGTGTGTGTGTGTGTGAGTCAGCCCTGAATTGGCGACTTTGCAGTAGACAGGACGGTAAGCAACATGGTTTGGACTGATATGCTGAGTGGGTGGAAGATGCAGTAGGAAGGAAGGAAACGGTTGGTGCGGGTGGAAGATGCAATAGGATTGGTGTGGGCTCGGGATGGTGTGGTGTGTTTAAGGAGAGTGGGGACGCTTTGTGTGAGGGTCTGTGCATGCACTGATCTAAAAATACATGGATAGCGCATGCCTTCTTCGAGTGTTCAATCAGCCATTTTGCTTTCGTGTCAGTATACCGCGAAGCGGTGACTTCATATGTGTAGCCGAGCGCTCAGCTAGCTTACGGGCAAGCTTTCACTTGCTCGCGGCGTTAGTTGAGCTGACATTCTTCTGTGTGTCTCCACTGCAAGTTTGCGCCACGTGTCATTGCACTTTTTTCCTTTAATAACTTTGGTAGATAAACCATTGGTAGATTTCAATCAAGACACAACATTTGGCATGTCGTTGGGGAAAGCATAACACGATTTCATCGAAGATACACGGTTACAGTTCAGAAACTACCACCAGTTAGCAGACGACGTGTCAACGGACTGACGGCCGGATACGAGAAATAAGGCGTCCAGTTGGCTTCAGATTTCCTGGCCATTAAGCTATCCATGTATTTTTAGATCAGTTGTGTCTGCGTTTGTGCACGAATATGTGCATGTGTGTGTGTGTGTGTGTGTGTGTGTGTGTGTGTGTGTGTGTGTGTGCGTGCGCGCGAATATTCGTGTCTGTGTACGTGTAGTAGTGGCCTAGTGGTAGTAACGCGTCCACCAGGAAAAGGAGAGAATCTGAGCGCACGGGATCGAATCTCACACTCACCAGTATACCCCCCACCCCCACCCACCCCGAACCCTCCCCACCCCCCACCCACCGACCCCCACTCCTCCACTAGACTTTAAGTGGTGGCCTGGGCGCTAGTCATTCTGAAGAGACGAAACACCTAAAATCCCGTGTGTTGCATGCACGTGGCGCACGTAAAAGAGCCCACAACAACTAAAGGACTGTCCTTGGCATAATACTGCAGAGAAATCCACTTTGACAGGGAAAACAAATACGCTTGCTGGAAGAAAAATGTGGCACTGCATACACTGTAGCGATGTGGCCTGCCATGGGACAGCAACCCGAATTTCTCACAGTCAAAACTATCGTGAGAAAAAGTAATACAATACAATACAATACAATACAATACGATACGATACAATGCAACATACAATACGATACGATACGATACGATGCAACATAATATGTATGCCCACCTGTACGATTTGTATGTGTATGCATGTACATGTGTGTACGTATGTATCTTTGCATCCGTGCGCGCGTTTGTGTGTGTGTGTGTGTGTGTGTGTGTGTGTGTGTGTGTGTGCAGCTGTACATGTTCATGCGCATAAATACTTCACGTGTCCATTCTGTAAATAACAGGCTGGTGTGCACTGTGCACTGAGATGTGCCCTAGAAGTAAGGATGTTGAAGAGAAACTTACCAACAGCAGCCATGGCCAACACCATCAGAGCAATGGACACCTTCATGGTTATGCTTGTTATTCTGGCAGCTCCTCTGTTGGGATCATACGTTTTATAAGAAAGTGCAGTGAAAACACATGATTATTGCATATCGCTTAGATTTTTCTTCTTTTTTTTTTTATATAGATGAAAAATCATTTACAAACGAAAAAAAGGGGGATAACGCTTATCACGTGTCTTCAATCCCATTATTGTATTTTTCCTCCCATTCCTGCCCTTGTTTTTGTTCTTCTTCATCATTATCTTTGTCCTCGTCCTTATTTTCGTGTTCTTTTTCATAAGGCATTTCCAGCACGTCAGACTTTATGCGAAAATAGGTGTCTGTTCCTTTCGTCTTCATCCAATCCATCATCCAAATTATCATTATCATCATCATGTTCTTATTCTTATTCTTCCTTTTTATCATCATCATCATCATCATCATTTTTCTTCTTCTTCTTCTTTCTTTCTTTCTTTCTTTCTTTCTTTCTGGGTTTTTTTCTTCTTCTTCTTCTTCTTTCTTTCTTTCTTTAGACCTAACCAGCACGTGGCATAGAGTCTATGGATCATTCTGCATGCCTCCATGAAAGTCAAACTAAAACTTCTCTTTCTTCTATGTCTTCATATTTTTCATTAACGGCGTCAGCGTGGTCGTTTTCTAGTTTCCCACTTTATCTGCTTCTTCTGTCGTTGTTTCTTGTTCTTCGACTTCCACGAACTTTTTTTTTCTTGTGTGTCGTCGCCACCACCACGACAACCAACCTCTCCTTTAAATTTCTAGCATTTCGTAATAATGATTCCTATAATTGTAACCATCATATTATATAGCACCGACGGGCGCAATAGCCGAGTGGTTAAAGCGTTGGAATGTCAATCTGAGGGTCCCGGGTTCGAATCACGGTAACGGCGCCTGGTGGGTAAAGGGTGGAGATTTTTACGATCTCCCAGGTCAACATATGTGCAGACCTGCTAGTGCCTGAACCCCCTTCGTGTGTATATGCAAGCAGAAGATCAAATACGCACGTTAAAGATCCTGTAATCCATGTCAGCGTTCGGTGGGTTACGGAAACAAGAACATACCCAGCATGCACACCCCCGAAAACGGAGTATGGCTGCCTACATGACGAGGTAAAAACGGTCATACACGTAAAAGCCCACTCGTGTGCATACGAGTGAACGTGGGAGTTGCAGCCCACGAACGCAGAAGAAGAAGAAGAAGAATATTATAGCACCAGAATAAAATGCGTAAGGTGCACCGGTACACCTAGAGACATTTGAAAATATTGAGAGTTATTCTTTATCGTCGTTGATAGTTTTTGTTTTTGTTTTCGTCCTTTTCGCCCAAAATATAAGAATTATCATTGACATGATTCTCATCTCACAGAATATCACATAATACGTGGATATACCTAATCATATATAAACATGACATATCAAGCTTTCAAATCGTTTTTTCTTTTCTTTTCTTTTACTTTTTTTTCTTTCTTTTTTTTTCTTTTTTTTTTCTTTTTTTTTCTTTTTTTAAACTTTTTTTTTCTTTTTTTATCTCCTGTTGTCCCCACCCCCGCCCGTCCAGATTTTATTTCGAGTTTATTCCTAGAAAATTTACAACACCAGTCTTCTTTACATCTATCACAAAACTAAAAGAAGGAAAGCCAAACCCAAATTTTGGTACAACTTTATCATATATTTTTTCATTTAAAAAAAAAAAAAAAAAAAAAAAATACTCGAATCCCAAATATCGTGTGATCTGTTGATTTACCACAAACTGTTCAAAGCAGAAAAGTTCTAGATTCATGTTTTCATCAAGAAACTGAATTATTATATACAGAATAATCTAAAATGCGTTACGATTCATACACCACCGACATACGTAAGTATACCAACACAGAAAACCCAACAAACTACGACATTTGAAAATAGACCAGTCTGTGTCATAACATCTATTAAACAAATTTTGTCTACAAATGAAAAAAAAAAAAGATAACGCATTACATAGAATGGCCAAGTGTAATTAAAAATAGACATATTCGAAGAAAATAACGAACAGTCCCAAAGAAAGACGAACAGTCAAAATAAGCAACAGTAAATCCTAAAACGAAAACAGAAGCATGCAGACCCTTACCCGTCTGTTCCAAAGAAGTGTTCAGTCTTCCACAGATGACCCGGGGGAGTTGTGAACCAATGGTAGAAATCCTCGGTATTTATACACGTCTCTCCGCGCTCAGAGCAGTGGAAAAGATGTCACAATAAAATGTACATCAGAGGACAACCCCAGCGACAGGTGCTGTTGTATCGCATGACGCTACCAAACGTGCTCTTTGACCGGTGCTTGCGTGGGACGGGAACATCAATATTCACAAAAGAATATATAAATATACTTTTTCCCTGTTCTCCTTTCTATTGATTCTGTTCTTGTCCTTTTCTGTCAAAGAAAAGAAAAAGAGAAGATACGCTTTTTTTTCTTTTTTTTTTAATAGAAAAGGGAGCTGGCAAAACATCGCCATTACGAAGGCAGAATCAACTACACACACACACACACACACACACACACACACACACAGAGAGAGAGAGAGAGATTTGCCGCAGAGAGGCTCTGTGCTGTTTTGAAGAACTTTGCGCGATGTTTGTTTAAATAATGATATCAATATAATGTGTGTGTGTGTGTGTGTGTGCGCGCGCGCGTGTGTGTGTGTGTGTGTGTATGTGCATGTGTGTGTGTGTGTGTGCATGTGCGTGCGCGTTTGTGTGTGTGTGTGTGTGTGTGTGTGCCGTAGAAGCTGCGATACGTAGGAGTAAGTGTGTGTGTGTGTGTGTGTGTGTGTGTGTGTGTGTGTGTGTGTGTGTCTATTCATCTATCTATATGTTTCTCAGTTCTATCATCATTGTTGTTCATGTTGCTCATAGTATAATTTTTCCTATACTTTATCTAATCTATTCATTTTGTTTTGTTTATTTTTAGTTTAATTTTACCAATTCATTAATTCAGCTGCCTACCTATGTTTATTTTTGTATCTTTTTTTTCTTACTCTATTTCATTTTCCTTCACAGCCTGACTAAGCGTTGGGAAACGCTGCTGGTCAGGCATCTGCTCAGCAGATGTGGCTCAGCGTATATGAATTTGTCCGAACTCAGCAACGCCTCCTTGAGTAACTAAACTGAAGTAAACTGAACTCTCTACATTTCTCTCTATTAACCTCTGTTTATCTCTGTCTGTCTGTCTGTCTCTGTCTGTCTGTCTGTCTGTCTGTCTGTCTGTCTCTATCTGTCTGTGCTTGTCTATTTCACGTTCTCCTTTCTTCCGTGAACTTTCTGACTAAGCGCGTTGGGTTACGCTGCTGGTCAGGCATCTGCTTGGTAGATGTGGTGTAGCGTATATGGATTTGACCGAACGCAGTGACGCCTCCTTGAGCTACTGATAGTGATACTGATACCGTGAACTTTCGTCGCAAAATTGTTTCTTAGTCTCTTTCGATCTTTTTCTTTCTTCCTTTCTCTCTTTCAGTCTTTGTTTGTTATTACCAATTCATTAAGTTTCTTTCTGTTATTATTATTGTGGTTGTTGTTGTTCCCGTCAAATTGTTGTGTAGTTGGTTATACTCATAGTGGCAATATTTTGCTTTGCTAGCTGCATTTTCTTTTGCTTCAAAAGGATACTTACTTTTCTTTGATAGAGAAGGGTGAAACTCGAAAGAACAGAGAATAGGACCATGCATATTCATATGTTTTGACATATCGATCATTCCTTTCCCGTGTGAGCGCTTGTCAAAGAGCACGTTTGGTAGCGTCGTGCGATACAACAGCACCTGTCGCTGGGGTTGTCCTCTGATGTACATTTTATTGTGACATCTCTCCTACTGCTCTGAGCGCGAAGAGACGTGTATAAATACCGAGGATTTCTACCATTGGTTCACAACTCCCCCGGGTCATCTGTGGAAGACTGAACACTTCTTTGGAACAGACGGGTAAGGGTTTGCCAAGCTTCCTTCTTTGAAATCCGCAGAATAGCTTCTATCAGACCATTAATTTTTTTGACTGTTGACGCAACAAAGACCCTGGTTAAATCCCTTGTTCTCTCACGGTTAGATTACCGCAATTCTCTGTTAGCAGTATCTCCCAGAAGTACGTTGAAAAAAATTCAAATGACTAATGAATTGTGATGCCCGCCTTGTGTTCAAGGCACACAAACGTGACCACGTCTCTCCCGTCCTCTCACAACTACACTGACTGCCTGTTGCTATCAGAATTCAATACAAGATTGCCACTAATTGTTATAATGTTATCTCTGGCTCTGCTCCTCTTTATCTTCCTTGGAAGGAATTGATGTTCCTTATTTTGACTGTTCGTGTGTTTGTTTCGGTCTGTTTATTTATTTTGTCTGCACAGTACTTCCCGTTTTTGTTCCATTTCATCGTCATTTTTTTTTTTTTTCTCAAGGCCTGACTAAGCGCGTTGGGTTACGCTGCTGGTCAGGCATCTGCTTGGCAGATGTGGTGTAGTGTATATGGATTTGTCCGAACGCAGTGACGCCTCTTGAGCTACTGAAACTGAAACTGTTGTTGTTGTTGTGTGTGTGTGTTTTGCTGTTGTTGTTTTTGTTCATTAGTTAATATATAAAATGCGGCATTTCCCGATTTGTAGAAGAAATTTGTATTTCATAATTATGTTAAATGATACTGACCGGTCTGTTTTGCATTATGGATGTTGACTGTTTGCATGGTTATCAGTATTCTTTTGTCTTACATTGGTGTGTTATGTAACATAATACAGACTGGTCCGTATACCATGTTTCCTTGAAGGAAAAAAGAACTTAGAAGTCTTCTGGTTTGTATAGGTTGCGCTAAATCAACAGATCAAACAATATTCGTAATTATTCACGTAGATTGTTTTATGAAAAAAGACGATGTTGTGCTCATATAGTTTTTCTTCTTCTTTTTTTTCCTATAGTTTGTGATACATAACTGAATTCAAATTTCCAGAAATTGATTTCAAATAAAATGTGGATGGGTAGCGGGAGGGGGTAGATGACAACGATTTGAAAGCTTTGAAAGCTTGATATATGATTGACTTAGATTTCGACGTTTCAAATTGATATTCTGTGAGATAAGAATGATAACAGTGATGGTTATTAAGTTGACAAAAATGAGGGTGTAAATGGCACTCAACAGTACTAGCTATACTGATATTTCTAAGGCTGTTTTATCTGTTGCTAATCATCATTATTGTGTGTGATCGAGATAATGTAATGCATGCAAATGTAAAGAAGGTGATAGTGATGGTGATGATGACGTTGACACTGGTCTGTTGATGACGATGATGACACAAGAATAACAGGTCGAGGGGGGGAGGGGGGGGTTACTTCTTCTTCTTCTTCTGCGTTCACTCGTATGCACACGAGTGGGCTTTTACGTGTATGACCGTTTTTACCCCGCTATGTAGGCAGCCATACTCCGTTTTCGGGGGTGTGCATGCTGGGTATGTTCTTGTTTCCATAACCCACTGAACGCTGACATGGATTACAGGATCTTTAACGTGCGTATTTGATCTTCTGCTTGCATATACACACGAAGGGGGTTCAGGCACTAGCAGGTCTGCACATATGTTGACCTGGGAGATCGTAAAAATCTCCACCCTTTACCCACCAGGCACCGTCACCGTGATTCGAACCCGGGACCCTCAGATTGACAGTCCAACGCTTTAACCACTCGGCTATTGCGCCCGTCGGGGGGGCGGGGGGGGAGGGGGGATTACGATGTCGACAACAATGACAAACAAACAAAAAAGAAGTGGGGGGGGGGGGGGGAGTTTAATTTCAGTTTCAAGGCATCAAGCGTGATCTGTAGACACTACGCCACATGTTTAAAACTATAAATAAATTATATATGATAAATGGTTTATTTTTAAGGGAAAGGGAGTGGATGCCTCACTAATGGATGCACCCAACGCACCGCTTAGTTAAGTAGAGAAGGAATTTAACGTCCCGCCACACATACTGGTGGAGTGATGGCCTAGAGGTAACGCGTCCGCCAAGGAAGCGACAGAATCTGAGCGCGCTGGTTCGAATCACGGCTCAGCCGCCGATATTTTCTCCCCCTCCACTAGACCTTGAGCGGTGGTCTGGACGCTAGTCATTCGGATGAGACGATAAACCGAGGTCCCGTGTGCAGCATGCACTTAGCGCACGTAAAAGAACCCACCGCAACAAAAGGGTTGTTCCTGGCAAAATTCTGTAGAAAAATCCACTTCGATAGATAAAACTAATATATCTGCACGTAGGAAAAAATACAAAATAAATGGGTGACGCTGTAGTATAGCGACGCGCTCTCCCTGGGGAGAGCAGCCCAAATTTCACACGGAGAAATCTGTTGTGATAAAAAGAAATACAAATACAAATACAGACAGTTTGTTAAGGTTTTCGAATGTCATCGTTTAAACGTAGGAAGGGAGAAGGGAAGTAACTGGTGAGCTGGGGGAAAACCTGGTACAAGGATGACATAGTTTCGTGCAGTTAATGCTTCATCAAACGAAAGTAAAAAAAAAAAATAAATAAAAAATAAAAATTTTAAATTAAAAGCTTAACTGTCACATCATTGAAACAGATGTACGTGATATTAGGGTAAAATTTAGTCCATAATGATTTAGTCCATTCTGATTCCCTCGCATCTTTTAAATCTCGTCTCAAAACTCACCTTTTCCCTCAGCAATAAGTTCAGTTGTGGCAGGTCCACTTCCTTTGCGTTAGCTGTGCTTGACTATGTGTGTATACATATGTATGTGTACATAACTACATGCATGTATATGAATGTGTATTGTGTGTGCGTGTGCGTGTGTTTATGTGTGTTAGGGTAGCTGTTAGATACACATGTATGTTAAAATGAATGTATGCAGCGTGTGTGCGTGCGTGCGTGTGTGTGTGTGTGTGTGTGTGTGTGTGTGTGTGTAGTCACATTTTGGTGTGTATGTAACATAGATGTAATGTTTTATGTTAACAAAAGCGTTTTTGTAAAGCACCTTGAGCAGATTTCTGGATAGTGTGCTATATAAGTATCCATTATTATTATTATTATTATTAATGAACTACATAGTAGCCTGAAAATTAACAACAACAAAGATAACAAGAATAAGTGACGGATGAGGATTTGAAATGCGGTGATGGGTGTGATAACACGCCGTGACAATCATTTTTCCTTTTCTTTATTTTGAATGACTTTTCTTCTAGCACTGTGTAGAAAATAGCCACACATGTCACTGTTTTTAGATTCTAAAGAGATAGTTTTTATGAGTTTTCAAGTGACTGAGAACGTTGATGTTTTTGACTTTTTGCATTCATTATCAGTTGTTTCGCTTGTCAGTTTAACGACTTCTCTTTTACGAAGTCCTTTAAGTAATTTCCTATAACTGTATTTGGAGGGGTTTTTTTCTTCTTCCAAATTTCACCCACATTTTTACCCTCATTTGCCCAGTTTCCCCCAACCCTCCATTCATCCACATCTCCCACCCCTTCTAACCGATAATACTCAGATGTATTCATAAATACTTTAACAAAATGTCTTCAATCACCGATATGTGTGACGGGACATTAAACAAAAATTCTTCTTCTTATGAGTTTTTATTTTTTCATTTCACATATGATCCCAACAGAGGAGCTGCCAGAATAACGAGTATTACCATGAAGGTGTCCATTGCTCTGATGGTGTTGGCCGTGGCTGCTGTTGGTAAGTTTCTCCTCAGTGTGGTGACTGCTAGAACACAGCTCTGTCCACAGTGCTCGTCAGTCTGCAATTGACAGATTGGGAACGTATGGTTTATCTCGCATGGACACACACATGCAGATTCTGACATGGATCATACCCATTCTTGACAAACATACCACAACATGGCCCCGTCCCTCACACACACACACACACACACACACACACACACACACACACACACACACACACACACACACACACAAACACACACACACACACACACACCACTGCAACCCACACCAACCACCTCCCTTCTTCCCAATCCATCCGATCCTCCACGCACGTGCGCGCGCATACATACACACACACACACACACACACACACACACACACACACACACAATCACACACCAACACACTGACCGGCACACAGACACAGAAATGCAGACGCACACACACACACACACACACACACACACACACACACAACACAACACAACACAACACAACACAACACAACACAAAACCCCGTGTGTGATGTTCCAGCTGTGGCCAAACCAGACAAGAAGAAACAAGAGAAGGTAAGAGAGGACAAGACAAGTGTCAGCGACACGTGCAGCGGCAACGGACGGGACGTGACACAGTTCGCGGGCAGGAAAGAGGCCACCCTGATGCCCTGCAAGTACCACGCCGTGCGGCAGCAGTGCGGCAAGTACATGGTGACCTTGACCCCTGGCAACGTCTACCTGCACCCCAAGTACCGCCTGGACTCGCTGTGGCTGGGGCTTCGGGAGACGGGCAAGGGAGGCAAGCGATGGGAGGGCCGCACGGACAACAAGATCGCTGTCAAGGTTGGGAGGACGCTCGTTCACTCTGGTTCTGCCGCTGAGCAGTTACTGTCGTCAGTCAGGGAAGAGTGGGGGTGGGAGGGGGTTGAAACCTTTGGTGTCAGCTTTTTTTCATGGGACCTGGTGGTTGTCTTCACTCCAAGGCCGGCACTCATACAGTCTGGTTCTGAATCTGCGCGATTATTGTCCTCCACTGGATTAGTACAGGACACATCAAGCGGTGCTCTGAGTGTGTTGAACACAAGAGGTATTGCTGTGCATCACAGAAATGACTTAGCGGTAGTGCGGGGTCTCTTCTAGTGTGTGGCTGCATGGGGTCTACGCACGGTAGGATGTTTATAGCACCCCTTGGATTTCTGTAGCTGAGTATGTGACAAAAGCTTTGGTGTGGCTGTGTGTACAATGCCACGGAGAGGTAAAAGATGGCAAAACCTACACAAAAAAGAATACATGCACGTTGTATCATATCAATGGATATAAATCGTTAGCTAATTTCAACATACTGTACCTTGGTGTGTTACTGTACAAAAGGGCTGATCTCACGACCAGCGCGGAGGACTATTGCTTGTGTAGACTGAGAGAGGAGAAGTGCCAAGCACAGTGTACTAAAACATCTAAATAGATACAGAGCACTCTGGACACACAAAATTGCACATAAATTAAACATATTTGGTTATGCAAAAATATACTTCATAATATCTGCATAAAAAATACCAACGCAAGAAAAAACAAACACAAAAAAACACGCCAGCCCAGTCAACACCAATTTCATTTCTGAATATCTGTCTGATATATATGTACACACACACACACACACACACACACACACACACACATATATATATATATATATATATAGAGAGAGAGAGAGAGAGAGAGAGAGAGAGAGAGAGAGAGAGATAAAGCCAGCACTGTATCGTGTTCTCCTGCAGTACTTCAACGGCTGGAAAGGAGATCTGTTCAACAAGAAGGACGGGAACCTCGGGACCGAGGACGTGCTGAGGTTCGGCAGGGATTGTTCCAAGACGTGGGTGGAGGCCAAGAACGGGGACTTCAAGGTGACCTTCGTGCCCTGGGACCCAGAGAACAAGGATTTCCCAATGTCCCAGTGGAGCTTCGAGTGCCGCGCTAAAGGATTCACCCCATCTGGCTACCCTCAACAAGTCTGCGGTAAGCAGGGTGACACTGGTGGATACTGGTTGGTGGTGAGATTGACGCAGTTTGGAAATAGGTCAAGGGCTTTAGAACGTGTGCGTGTGGTATACTACTGAGCGTGCAGTTTTCATTCTTTTCAGGTGAAAAGAGGGATGATGTGTGAACCTTGTAAATGGAACGTTAGATCCACAAGGCAGGGATAAGGTTTTTGAAGTATGTTTGCCATTATTTTGATATTAAAAGAAATCCACGAGTCACGCGATCAAAGTGTGTTCAATCTTAAACTAATTTATTCAAATTTGTGCCCACTGATTGAGTCTGTTTTTACATTACATTCAAGAACTTTTCGTTCCTTTAAAAATATTTTGGCAGACTTCATAGGGCCCTATGTAATTAGCCTGATATAAGCGGAAATTATATATATATATATATATATATATATGTCGAATTCAATTGACTATTCTTCGTTTTGCTATCGTTATGATTATCATTGATGTTGGAATTGAAAACCCGACAGGCGGAGAGGACGACCAAGAGGTTGCTGCCCGCACTAAGGAGCTGGGACTGGAGAGCCGTGAACAGACCATCTTCTACGATGTCTTCACCAACAAAGCGATCAGACAGATGTGAGTCATCCACCTGGTTCTCATAGCAAGTAGCATTTGTGGTACAGGCGATGATGATGATGATGTCATGATTATAGTGGCCGTGACGACGACAACAACGACGACGGTTATTATGATAATGAAGAACGTGATGCAATTATTTTTCACACATGCTCATGCACACTTGCACGTATGCCATCTCGTTACCAAACATCACACACACACACACACACACACACACACACACACACACACACTGGCACACACGCAAAGAACATACAAATGTGAAGAGGAACCAAACGTCCAAATATTTCTCCTGAATATAATCATTATCTGCATTTGGGTGCCTTCGTCACCTGACTTGAATGAAAGAAGTGCAGATTCCGGGTACAGGTCAACTGTTGGTGGGAATGAGTCTTTTTGTGTTGATTTTTATGTGACAGATGGTCACAGCAAGCACCACAAGAATGAAGGCAATCATAAAACATTACAAGTGTTATATAAACAACGCTCATTCGTTTACACATATCGACAGTGCAGTGGATTCGCAAGAACCCACCACTTGCACAAGTAAGTATGATCTAATGAAAGAAAAGGTGTGCTTTCCGACGGGCGCAATAGCCGAGTGGTTAAAGCGTTGGACTGTCAATCTGAGGGTCCCGGGTTCGAATCACGGTGACGGCGCCTGGTGGGTAAAGGATGGAGATTTTTACGATCTCCCAGGTCAACATATGTGCAGACCTGCTAGTGTCTGAACCCCCTTCGTGTGTATATACAAGCAGAAGATCAAATACGCACGTTAAAGATCCTGTAATCCATCAGTGTCAGCGTTCGGTGGGTTATGGAAACAAGAACATACCCAGCATGCACACCCCCGAAAACGGAGTATGGTTGCCTACATGGCGGGGTAAAAACGGTCATACACGTAAAAGCCCACTCGTGTGCATACGAGCCAACGCAGAAGAAGAAGAAGAAGAAGGAGTGCTTTCCAATTCTCTCTCTCTCTCTCGCACTCACTGTTGGGTTTCTGGTGATTGATAGCAGCAACATATTGTCTCACACGTCAGTGAGAAGTGTTTGCTATCTACTCAGCACCTGCCAATCAGTATGAAAGCCCAGCATGAAATGTGAAGGGACGAAGATCATACGATATACTCCTTGACTGACTATCGTAAACTCTTGTCAGATGGGAAGCGGGAGAGATTGGACCCGTTTGGTTCTCAAGTTACTACATGAGTTTCTGTCAGCTGCTCTGAAGATTCACCGGGTTGTGTTTTTTGTCAGAAACTTATGCTTGATAGTGGATGACGCCGCTAAAAGAAAAGACGATGCAAAGTGAATGGTCTGTGTCCCCAGGAACCCTAAGTGTGTCAACGCCACCCGCATTATGACAGAGGAGTGCAATGACAAACAGAAGCGTGAAGCGATGATCACGTGCACACAGATCCTGGCCAGCTACAAGCACACCAAGTGTGTCACCAAGTACTCCTGTGATCCCATGGACACGTTCCTGGTCAGTTCTTCCATTCTCTCATTATCTCCTGTTCCATTTACTCTGAGGGTCTCT
>NC_134895.1:49867740-49890240 GCF_041734735.1 Babylonia areolata | reverse complement strand
CTCCGTACAAAAGAGGAGATGGATGATCAGACTCATATCCCAGGATGGAGACAGCCTGCTTTCTTTCAGCCAGATGTGACTTGAAGAAGTGAAGTGCCGTATCCTGAACACCAAAACGAAGCTTCAGACGCTCTAACAGAATACTGTGATCGATTGTATCGAAAGCATCACATAAATCGAAAAACGTCAAAAACATTTTTTTTTTTTTTAGCAGTTTGTACACAAAAGGAATATTTGAGACAGGTCTAAAGTTTTTAAAGACATTGGGATCGAGGGGAGCTTTCTTTAGAAGTAGTTTAACCAAAGCATTTTTCAAGCAAGTGGGTACAATACCAGTGAACAGTGAAGTATTCAAAATGTCAGTCAGAACAGGAAAATTTTCATCAATGCATTCAAAAAATAAGTGTGTTAGCAGTGGACCAAGATCCCAAGTCTTTGGAATCATTTTAAGAATAGGCTCATGGGCGGTCTCTGATACAGTGTCAAAATGACTTAACGTGGCGCCATTAAACAGGTGGTCAACATCAACAGGCAGGGCAGGGGGACCAGGCTGCTGGTCCACTCGTATGTTACAAATCAACTTGGAAGAAATAAAAAATCAAAATGAGAATCATTTTCAGTGGAATATAACAAAAAAAACATATGTATATATCTATACATGAAAGACGGAATCGTTCAGTAACCGTCATCCGGGCGCAATAGCCGAGTGGTTTAAACGTTGGACTTTCAATCTGAGGGTCCCGGGTTCGAATCACGGTAACGGCGCCTGGTGGGTAAAGGGTGGAGATTTTTACGATCTCCCAGGTCAACATATGTGCAGACCTGCTAGTGCCTGAACCTCCTTCGTGTATATACGCACGCAGAAGATCATCATACACACGTTAAAGATCCTGTAACCCATATGTCAGCGTTCGGTGGATTATGGAGACACGAAAATACCCAACATGCATGAACCACAACAGAGTCATCGGCAAGTCGATGTTGGTCGTGTAACAGACAGAAGAAGGGAAGTCTGTCCGGTCTACTAGCAAACGACTAGCTTAAGATTAAAACATAAAAGTCCACATGCTTTTCACGACCATCGGGGCAGTCAATTCAAATCCCGTGTCTGAGACTTGGCATAGGACTGAATGCGAGGCCCAGTCACTGTCTCCTTCCGCCATTCTAACCTTCCCCAACCCGCGAGGTCACCTTCACTCATTCATACCAGGGTGGAGTGAGTAAATCGGAGTGCAGTGTCCACACAACATGCCGAAGTGTCGGGGCCTCAAACCCTGCCCACTGGATCCGCAGTATTAAAAAAAAAAAAAGACAAATAAATAGATAAAAACAAAATTGAAAAAAAGAAAGAAAGAATGAAAAATCATGATACTACGCAGCGCAGTATAAAACCATTTCCGTTCCTTCAGTTCAAAATGCATAACCATCCCCACCGCATCCCCTCACCCTCGGCAACCTCCATTCCAGCCCCACGACAAGCGCACACTTCTTTTTTTTTTTTTTTTGCTTTTTTTTTTTTTTAAGGAGAAATCAGTGGATGCCTAAAAGTTCTGCAAATGAGCAGGATAGTTTCGGCATCCCTGGAAGGTTCTTTTTTTTTTTCTTTTTCTTTTTTTTCTTTTTTTGTCTTTTTTATCTTTTGGTCTTTTTTTTTCCCACCATCATTTTTCTCCTTTCTGTTGTCTTTTCTTTTCTTTTCTTTTTTTTTCCTCATGTTTTTAATCTGTCTTCTTCCCAGTGGCATGTTCAAACACTTACAAGACCATGCAACATATATTACACATACATGATGGCTTCACACAAAATCATATTGCGCACTTCCTTGTCCGCTGAACGACTTGCGTACACATTCGTAGCGTCTCGTAGCGCTACCGGAGCATGTTTCAAACACCATGGATGTATGATCGATGCATACTCGTAGTCAAGGGATCAGCCTCTAGCAATTCGGCGATTTACAAGTGATCCATCAAGTCTTCCTACACCCGCTTGTTGTGTGTTCAGGGGAGGCCAGCAACCAGAGCGCTAAAGATTTTTGTTGTTGTTTTGTTTTTTGTTTTGTTTCTTTTTGTTTTGTTATTTTATTCTATTTTATTTTATTGGGGTTTTTTTGGGGGGTGGGGTTGGGGGGTTGGGGGGTGGGGGGTCCTCAAGGCCTGACAAAGCGCGATGGGTTACGCTGCTGGTCAGGCATCTGCTTGGCAGATGTGATGTAGCGTATATGGATTTGTCCGAACGCAGTGACGCCTCCTTGAGCTACTGATACTGATACTAAAGATTCCCCCCCTCCCCCACTCCAACCCCACAAGTCACCGTGATCAGACACGATATCTTCATGAGCTTAAAAATGAACTTTTCTAAGATGGCATTATTTTGTATTGTTTGTTTGTTTGTTTTTTCTCTTTTTTTTTTCAAATTAAAATGTTGTTGTAGTATATGTGTGCACACGTTATGGCGTGAATATACATATGTCATCAGATAGATGATTTGTGACAAAATACGATTGAAGGGTTGACCTTTGATGAAATGTGGGCTAGGTGATGCCTCAAAGGATAAACCGTCAAAGTTCATCATGGGATAGAAAATATACATATATACTGTTGTGTCGTGCCTTCTCTATTTGTCTTGTGATGTTTGAAAATGGTTATTTCAGTAAAGAAGAGGACATCAACATATATACACATGGCTCAGTCACCAAAGACCAATCCGGTTGAGGATTCACTGCGAAACAAAATGGGAAAACAATTAGGGAAGGGAATGCTGCCTACAAAGTCACAACCTTCAGCCTAACGTTGGAAGTTAAAGCTGTGACACATGCTCTCTGGTGGCTATCATCTGTCCGTATGCCTGGAAACCAACATGCCATGATTCTAACGGATTCAATGAACCACATACAGAAAACTGAAAGTGGAATGGGAAGCCCAGAGTGGCATGAGGTACTGCGCAATTTTCAGATTCAAAAACTTACACTGTGATGGTCATACTGCCCGGGACATGCAGGTGTTAAGGGAAATGAGCTGACAGACTTGCTGGTAACGCAACAACAACGAGCGGCCTACATCTAGGAAAATCGGAAATCCTCGGAAAAGTCAAAGAATACTTAAAAGAACAGGTACAAAACCATCACACCATCGATCGCCTAAAAAAAAATAAAGGTAGAGAGAGGGAGCGGCCGTAGGTCTAGCATGAAAGGTAGAGCATGATGCTTTGCAAATCAAACGAATATTGGCATTTGGCTTTTCCAACTACAATAGACTGAGCAACACGCTAGACGCCACGTTCCTGGCATTAGAGATATTTTTCCACCCCTCTTGTGGCCAATCTGTTTGTGTGTCTTTTCTTTTTCTTCTTTATTTTCTTCTCTTTTTTTTAAAGATATTCCTATACCTTTTTTTCTTTTTCTTCTCAAGGCCTAAGTGTGTTGAGTTACGCTGCTGGTCAGACATCTGCTTGGCAGATGTGGTGTAGCGTTTATGGATTTTTCCGAACGCAGTGACTGATGCTGATACTGATCAGTTTCTTTTTAGAATTGTTTATATATATATATAGAATTGTTTATATATATATATATATATATATATGTGTGTGTGTGTGTGTGTGTGTGTGTGTGTGTATAAAGAATTCCGCAAATATCATGACATCATATATTTTACAAAGACATTATGACATTATTTTGGGGTTTCGGCATTAATCAAAGGGACCACCGAAGCATTTTGCTCAGCCATCAAAAGTTCACTGCCAGTTGTCGATTTCGAATGTTAAAGATGTGAACGAGAGTGAGATAAGAAATTTAAAAAGAATGGATGAAGTGAAAATGAGACAGACTCAATCTGCATGAGGAAAAAGAAGTTCGTCGTACCCTGAATGAAATAAGTAGAATGTCAAAGAGTGCGAAAAATTAGTCACCAGGATCACTGGAGGGAGGATAAAGAGTGGAGAGAGGGAGGATTTAGAGTGGAGAGAAAGAGGGGAGCGGGGGTGTGGTGGGGCGGGGGGGGGCGGGGTCACTAGTCGGGATGAAGTCACGGACTTCAAAATATTCTGAAGCTTCGTGGCGTCAGTCACGGGAGGTGGGTCAGGGGTCAAGGGTCTCTGTGAGCCAGAAAGGAAAGGTAACGTAGAAGAGGGTAGGAGAGGGGAGTGTGTACGGTAATGGTGGTGGGGAGAGAAGTGATGGGAGCTTGGCTGGCGGCAGGCAATGGTCAGGGAGGCTGGGGTCACTGGTGGAGAGAGAAAATCAGAGTACATGCCGGAGACCTGCGAGGGGAACTGGGGCACTGAAGGGAGAGAAGCCGTGGGAGAATGAAAGTTCAACTTATTTTGTGCCAAGAAAATGTCTATAACAAATGGAACATTATCTTAATAAGTATATGCCAAGGTCAGGAACCATCATTTATTTCCTGATGAAAAGAAAACAGCAATAATATTGTTGCTTGTTGATGAATGCATTTAGTACAGTAGCTTAAGAAAACAAACAACAAACTGAAAATGGATAAATGGATTGTCACACTGTTCTTTGGTCAGGCCATCAGTTTCAGGTTTTCATATCAATTTGCAGGACAGTGGTTTGAAACATCCGTTTTCCAGACCCCATTGTTGGAATTCACTATCCGATAGATCTGGTATAACATCCAGTTGAAACAGTTCTAAAATACAGTCGGGTTAAATTACCTTACCGAAATTTTGTGCCCCTTGATATTGTGATAGCGTCATGCATGCATTTGTGTGCGCATGGCACATTTCTCAGATTGTTTGTGCATGCCTGTTCAAATCTTTTTTGTATCACAAATTTGTAAATGAACTCTTTACGATGTTGAAGGCATGGAGCAATGCTAAAATAAGTTTTCACTACAGAATCTTTAATTATTACAAGTGCATGTTCACATCAACCTTGACCACGTAACACACAGTGGATTATTAGTAAAGATATTTTGACTCGATTCTAATTTTATAAGGACTGGGTGATATACTGGTCGACTGCATGAGCAGAGTGAGGGAAATGCCAGTATGGATGCGACAGAGTCCAATACACATTTAAAAGAAACAGAATTCTGTTTGAATCCCTGGTGTCGGGTTCACACACAGGTTGTTAATCACACAAATAAGTCAAAATTGTATACACCTTTTTCAACACATCACCAAAAAAACAAATATCTAAACTTCCTGGCATCTGGAACCAATATTCAGAGTACTGGGTTATACCCTTTGCATGAACTGCTCCACACAGATGAGTACCGTGACTTCAATAAGAGAAATCGTTTTGAGATCATTTCCCTTGAGAAATCTGTCAGGTGACATTATAGATACCCAAATGAGGAACCCTGCAATGCTGCAATGTTTTGATGGTGCTGGGTGGAGCCTGTTCTGTTTGTCAAATTTAAATTTTGTCGTGTTTTGAGTCAAGTGGTTCCTGTGAAGCTCAAGCATAAATGTTGACCCTTTCATAGAATTTTCTTGAAGTAAATGCTGTAGCCTTGTATATGCATACATAGAAGAGAATTTCAGGAAGAGAAAAAAACACCCGAACATTCATACCAGAGTAACTGAACTGCATGAAACAAAGAACATGTGCTGCGAGAAGTATTAGAATATTGAAATTATTACTGATATTGTTCAAGTTTTATGCTCAGGAGGCCACGACATTTCAAATTTTGAACTGATGCTTTTTTTTTTTTTTTAATAGTAATTTTGTTGATTGCATTGACGGTGTAACATTGCTAAAAAAGTGTACCATTGCAGAATAGAAAAGCAATCCATTTTCTTGACCTTAACCAGTTCTATGATTATTATTCTTCTAAAGATGTTCAAATAATGTATTATACAGTTAAAGCTCCATTCCACTCTTCACATCCATGCCATGGCGCCATTCCCATTATGGTTACTTTTCCCCCTTTTGTTTTTTTTATGAGAAAAGAAAGAAAGAAAGAAAGAAAGAAATGTATGTATATGAACATGATTTATTTTTGTAGTTTACACAATTTTCCCTACTTTTTGTCTGTGCATATATTCATCAATAAGTGCATGTGTGGGCGTGTGACCCTCCAGTACAAGCAACAATTCTGAAGAGAAAAAACCTGAAACACAAGGCTTTTCTTTGAAATTTTTACTATTTTTCCTCACTTTATGTTTGAACATCAGGTCCTCAAGCACAAAGTCAACCAGCAATGAATAGTAAGTATATACACAGTACAGTCATCCATCAGCAGAAAATCGCACAATTCTACTCACTTACAACAATACTTGAGATCCAAATCCATTCTCCACACAACATATACCCTCCCTTCCTCTCAAGTACTTTGCAGTACAAGTCATGGGTGACCGCACACTCTCCAGTCTTCCAAGAACAGCTCATTTTCAAACAAAAACAAAATAATGACAAGAAATACCGGGCATTGTCTCTATGTGGAAACATTTAACAATCTGTGAAATGATTGTTACAAACCACTACTGAAGTATCATCAGGCAGGCTACTGTGAATGATGAAACCATAGTGGGATATACTTAAAGTATGAATATCACCAAACGAAATCAACCCCCTGTACTCCAACCTCGTTTCTTATCATGGAACAAGTAATCCACCTCTCTCAGTGTTCATCTGGGCGCATACTTGTTTCAGCAACAGCAAGTCTCACACCACTGCCATGCATCTCAGTACATCAAGTCATGAAAGTGAAACGATCACATGACAAGATTACTAATCCAGTGAGACATAAAATGGAGTTGCACCCTACTGTCATAGGGGTGGTACAGTGAAAGACTGCTCTCAGTTGGTCACTCATACTTTCTATTGCACACACTAAGACCTGTTACAGACAGGAATGACCACTTGCGCGCGCACACACACACACACACACACACAACCTCACACATGAACCGCATTTTCACATGCACCAACTCAAACGGGGAAAGGGTGAAGCATAAAAACCAAAATGCATGATACCAGCTGATTTATGATTGTGGAATTAAATAAAGCTGATAATTGACCCCTGATGATGATTACAAACATGATGCATGAACAAATGCTTCACATGAATGACAAAAAAATGAATGAACAGCACACGAGGACACATTAATTTCATGTACGTGCCAATTTATATTTTCAAAAAAAAAAAGAAAAAAGGTATCTGTATCAAAAGGATTTTTTTCACAGGATGCATAACATGGCAGTAAAACTCAGCTTTTGTCCACCATAGTCGCACCAAACCCTAGCCCATGTTTAGTATGTGAACACAAATTCCTCCTGACCACCAACGCATGGTGCAGATCACTTCAAGTGTCCACAACAATGTAAACAAAAATTACATGGCTCAAACACACACAGGATTCCCCCAACTTTTCCCTTCCAGGCACACACATACATTTGTGCTCTGACAGTCTTGACTGGACATCTGTGGGGGAACACCATGTTGTGTCAATGCAACCTGCACCCAATTGTCCGACAGATCACACAGTGGAAGGAAAATGAGCTGTCCTAACACCAGAGTAAAAGCCTGTGGCTCTGTACAGAAGGATTCATGTCGTAGTCAACAGGATAACCTACTTATTATTTGATATCAACACAATATTTAGCTTCATTTCTGCTAGCATTGCAGAGGTAAAAAATATTTTTAAAAAGATTTCAAAAAATTAGTTTTAAAAAAACAAACAAAAAAAACACACAAGAAAAACAAAGGAAAGTCCACACAATATAGGGGCAATACCAAGCAGCTGTTTTCCTTTGAACAAGAGCTGCCATTTAGGCCTCAGACTTGACCAGACGAGGAAAATCGGTCTCGTCGTCCATTCTGGGGGCAGTCTCACGAGGACCACCACGGCTGGGCCGCTCTCCACGCTCAGGGCCACCAAATCCCCCACGACCTCCACGTGGTCCGCCACGACCCCCGCGTCCACCACGTCCCCCACGGCCTCCACGACGAGGGTTGTCGGCAAAAGTGATGCGGATGTCTGTCACCAGCTGCTTGCGGTGAGCGTGTCTGTCATCATCCTGTGAATACAAACAGGTTGTAGAATAATGTTGAACGACTAGGTGCAAACATACGAGAGTCATCATAGTATTGAAACATGCATCAACCAAATGGCTAGAGCATTAAAGTTTTCAATCTTAGTGTCCTGGGTTTGGTCCTCATATGTAATGACAAGTAGCTCAAACATGAAGATTTCTCCCCATCTCCAACATCAGCATACACACGTAACTACTAGAGCCGTTATTTTTGTGTGATAAGCCGTGCATGTTCAAGTCCCTGCATGTCCAGTATTTGGAGGGTGGGGGGGAAAAAAAAGAAAACGAAAAAAAAACAGCATGCAGTCTAGAAAGAACCCCCCCCCCACCCCCACCCCACCACCCCCAAAAAAAAACCAACAAAACAAAAAACAATAAACACAAGCAAACAAGCATGGTTAGATCTGTCAGAAATGCAGATTACAATACAGAAGCCAATATCAAGAAACAAGCAGATAACTTTCCAAACCAAAAAGGGATTCCTGTCCAACAATCTCTTCAATCTACAAAAATTGTTAACACATACATATAAACAATGTCCTTATACCTCTTCCTCCTCCTCTTCCTCACTCTCCTCTTCTTCCTCAGTGGTCTGCTTTTTCTTGTAGGCAATGCCCTTCTTCCACTGGGTGTTGTCCACCCCCTCCCCGGCCTTGCGGATGTTGAAGCTGGCCTTCAGCCTCTTCTGGTCCTGAAGAGCTTTCCACTCATCCAGCGTCATCTCCTTTGGCTCCTCCTGCTTGGGGGCAGCAGCCGCCTCTCCACTCTCACTGAGTCAACACAACACATTCCTTGTGTGAACAACACTGCTGTTTACCAACTCTCTACTTTCACTGTGTCAACAAAACACTTTCCTTGTGTGGACAACAACGCTGTTTACCTTACTGCCTCCCCATTCACTGTGTCAACACAACAAGTCTTTGTGCCAACAGAAATGTTTACTTCATCTCCACTTCATCTCCACTTTCAAAGTCTCAACGCAAAACATCCTCTGTGTGAACAAAACTGCTGTTTATTCTGGGGATGGGGTGAGGGTTTGGTGGATTCTGTTAAGAACAGATATGATCAATACTGTTGTATTAAGTCCACATTTACAGATGTAGATTACGGCTGCATGTCAGAAAGACAAATCACTACAAAAAGCATTGTTATCTCCTGTGTGATGATTTTATGTGCTTGATCAGAATCCGGTAAAATCCATCACAAACATTCAGATGGCACTCAGCATTTTCATCATCTCAAGCTGTGTGAAATTATTTGCCTCCGTAATAGACTGACAAACCAGATTGGTATTGGATAATAAAAGTGTTTCTCCGCAATTAATGCATACAGCTCAAAGCATAATGGTCTGTAGGTGTTTAATGTTTTGACAATTATTGAGCCCTAAGACTGTCATCCCAATGCAAACATATCAAGTGCTTTGATCAAAGCTAATGATGGCTCAACGTTTAAATGGTTAAGTTTACTTGCTACTTTCTTCACTCAATTACAAACTGTACTGACATCGCACATGGCTGGTCAGGCATCTGCTTGGCAGATGTGGTGTAGCGTATATGGATTTGTCTGAACGCAGTGACGCCTCCTTGAGCTATTGAAACTGAAACGGCACGATTTTTCCCCCCCAGGAGTCAATACTTTCTTTAAAAGGAAATGTTCTTCCTAAAATTATGTTTATCTAACATACTTACCATGACCCACAAGTTCAGACTCTGGCAGGGGTCTGATATTAATGTCCTGTGTAAACTAATACCCGCCAATGCGGGGAAAACGAAAGTGGTTTTCATTTTTTAATAAGGAAAAGCACATTTAGGCAGATCTCTCACATCCCTGCACTCAAAAACATTTTGTACAAGTTATCTCCTCTGCCTTTAATGCATCTTCAGTACTGTTTTGCAGATCAAGTCAACATGCAATCTATTTTCCCCACTTTCAAACATGATACAATTCTCAAAACTTTTCCAGTCAAAACTATACATTTGCTGATGGAGGAGTTTGGTCAAGTCTTTCAGGTAAATTACATATGCTTGATCAGAATCCGGTAAAATGCATCATCAAAATTCAGATGGCACTCAGTATTTTCATCATCTCAAGCTGAGTCAACTGAAGTGCCTCTGTGGGAGACTTGCTAACCAGTTCTGTTATGGTTACAATACTAAAGATCCTTTTCTTTTTCAAACCCAATGTCATAACCAGTCATGCACAACTTGACACATTCTTAAAAGATTCAAAATTTCTGGAGGATTTAATAATAATTTTTTTTTTTTAAAAACACTTTAATTACAGTACTCAACCTGAGACTATGGAGTTTCTAACAACCTTGAAATGTGAAGATCCATTTGCTTGATCAGTATCCGGTAAAATCCATCATACATAATCAGATGGCACTCAGTATTTTCATCACCTCAAGCTGTGTCAACTGAAAATCAAATGCCTCTGGGGGAGACTGACAAACCAGTTGTTTCTGTTTTTGTTTTGGTTTTCTTTTTTTTGCTTTTTACAAATATTCTACTTACTTGAGGTCAGCAGCAGCTTCCGTCGTCTGTTCAGTCGGAGAGGATGGAGCCCACTCTCCAGACACATCAGCAGGATTGGTGCTCACTTCTGGCTCTCTGCAACCAACATTTTATCATTAATATCATCACTTTTTTCTTCTTTAAAATACAGTGCATTTACATCCAAGGTTTCCAAAGAAATTGCTCCATTCAAAGCACAGTCTGCCTTTCATTGCCAGCACACATTCGCCACTTCCCAGTCACCTGAATTGGCAGCTTGATCAGAATCCGGTAAAAGCCATCACAACCAATCAGACGGCAATCAGTGATGTCATCATGTCAAGCCAAGAACATTACATTTTGCCTTCCAAGGACATGTTTACGTCAAACACATGTTCTGGAGTAAACACATCATGCCAACTAATACACTGTCTCACCTTAATATGGTTTAGTCTGAATACAATTAAACCAAAGTAATGAGACCATGGTGCAAAGGGGTAAGCTTGCCAAATAAACACCATGAAAACTTCCTTGGAGGCCTTGCACTGGACTACCTCAGGATACTCACACACCATCTGCAGGAGTAGATACCATGAATACTTCCTTGGAGACCTTGCACTTGACTACCTCTGGATACTCACACACCACTCACTCTCTCACTCATTCCCAAGCGAACTCGAGTCTACACAAGCTGAAGGGGAACTTACTCATTGACATCATCTTTGTAGGAGCCCCAATTATGCGCTCCACTGCCATCACGCTTATCAATGGATTTCACCCCTCTGCAACCAATAACATGATATTTGAGGGGTCTCCTGCTGAATTTTATATGAAGTAGAAGGCACTTCAGCTGAATGTAGGATGAGATTTTTTTTTTAATATTTAAAAAAAAATCTTTGCCTGGATTATGTATGTCGTCAAATTATCCCTGAAAATTAGTTTGGTGTTCCTTTTCATAACATACACGAGTTAGTACAAAAGGAAAGGTTAAAAAGACCAAGAGAAGGGGGCCACACATTGCAAGTCAGAACACAAACTTATTTAGACCTATTATCTAATATTGACAGTGGGGAGACAAACAGAATAAGGTACAAGGTGGCAAGTTAAATTTTATAGGTATATGCTAACCCACTCTTCATTTTAACTTTCACTGACTACGTGTATCAGCTTTTCATTCTCCAGCAAATTCTACTCTCTTTCCCCATCGATATCTTCTTTGTATGCAGTGTAAATTTCCTGTCACATGTTAACTAAGTATTGAAGCAAAAAAATGCAAAACTAGCTACAATCAATGCAAAAAGTAAGGATCAGAATGGACATAGGTTGTATTCATATTTCCCTTCTGAAAACAGTAAAATGATGAATTTTCATGCCTGCAACAACTTAAAGCAATGTAACAGGACTTGTGACACAGATTGGTTTACGAAATACTGGCCTCTGATCATCTTTTTTAATGTAGCCCCAAAATCATGTCTCTTAAAGCAAAAAACCCTGGCTTTCATCCAAGGTATAAATCTAACAATGTTACTTCCATTTGTGAAAAACAAGGAAAGCAAAGACACACAAAGTGGAAAAGAAAACTAGTTTGTCAGATGTTAAGAAAGAACATACCTGCGTGTTAAGGGGAAAAAAAAGAGAGAGAGGATAATCCACTGCATCTATTTTTATCTGTTAGTTGTCTTTACCCCAGAACTTTGCATTTCACATAAACAATGTCCATACAGTCATCAAACCGGCCAATTTTTGCTATTCAGTTTTCACACTTTAAAAAAAAAAAATATATCCAAACACACAAAGTGCAATATAATGTTAACTACACAGAGAGGAAGTGGGAAATGACCAGAATGTACACACACACATAAAAGCGCAATAGATCGTTTGCAGACAGGAAGTGGGAAATGACCTGAATGTACACACACACACACTGAAGTGCAATATGATGTTAGCTGCACAGACAGGAAGTAGGAAATGATCAGAATGTACACACTGACACACACAGAAGTCCAATATGACGTTAACTGCATAGAAAGGAAGTGGGAAATGACCAGAATGCACAAACACACACACACACTGAAGTGCAATATGACTTTAGCTGGAAAGGCACAAGTGGGAAATGACCAGAATGTCTCTTGAAAAGGGCAAATGAACTTGTAAGCACACTCTTGTCCACAGATGCCAATTCCCAATATACAGACTTTCAAAATAAAAATCATGATAGCACAACTACAAATCCATAGAAGCCACATGCCACGTAAACCATGTCACAGTATCTGACTGCATGGATTTTTTGTTTGCTTTAAATTTTAGCGTTAGTCATCATAGCCATTCTTTATTGTGGACCTGGTCTACAATTAATATTCCAAAACTAACAGTTAGCCGTGCAATGTCAACAATCCTGTTAAAACCGGTTTTTAAGTATGATTTGTGCAGCCACTTCAAAAGTTACTAAACGTTTTGTGTTTTTTTTCACATTGAAATGACAGCCACAATCTACAGATACAAAATAAACTGAAGTCCTTTTGGCACTTGAAAATGACAATATTTTCTCCCCAAAATATTTTGATTGAAATAAATAAGCAATATCAAACTGGCATCTATGCACATGCAGGATGGATTTTACAAACACAAGACCAGGACAGTTAATTCCAGAGTCAAGTACATGTACCTGATTAGAGACAAGAAAGAGAAAAGACAAGAGAAAGGAAAGGAAAGAATACAAGGCAACAAAGAGAAACTGATTCCGTCTGCTCTGAAAAAGAGATATCAAGAATGTTCAATCCTCATTCAGAAATAAGCCAAATAACATGGAAAAACGAACAAAAACCAAGAAAACATTCAACTCTTCAGACATTTCATCATTCTCAACAATGTGACAAGTATCCACAATAACATGGAAAATACTGACACCTTGATAGGAATTAACTGGCCACCATTACTTTTCACAAATAAGCTGACTCATATGGCTGATTTTTCTACAACAGCGTTGCACTGTGCAGTACATAACCCACACACTAACTTTTTTCGTGCTGACAAATCAAGTCTTCCAGCTCACTGCTGTCACTCAAATAAATAAATCATGCTACTTCAGATCTAAAATGAACTTCACAGGAAACTGAATGCATCTTGAAACCTTATTAGAAGGAACACTGTCATCTCAAAACTACCAAAGTTATGTTTCAGCTACCACCAAAAGAGACAAAATTCAAGTGATTCCCAAATACTACAGAACCCAAAATACCAACCACAGAAATGACAATTAAAATAGGCTTGTTTGTTCATTGCTCCAAAGAAACCAAGTTCACTTCTAAAGTGCAATACCCATCACTTGAAAAAATTCAGTTCCTTTTGATTATTTTATTACTATTATTAACTTCAATGATAATTTTCAGCACAAAACAGGTTACTGATGAACTAGTTCTGCCATATTCCAATAAGCAAAATTATTTTTAAAGAGAGAGAGAGAGAGAGAGAGAGAGAGAGAGAGAGAATTTGCAACCAGAGAGGGAGAATTTGCAACCAGATGTAAAGTACCGGACACATACGTTTTGTCAGTCCCACTATGGCGGTCGAACTCACGGCGCCGATCTCCGGAAGGTCCACCAAAGCCACCACCACGTCCACTTTCTGGACGAGGTCCCCCTCGGGCACGCCCTCTTCCACCGCGGCCTCGACCTCTCCCCCTTTCAAATCCACCTTCTCCACGGGGCTCACCACGATCTCTTCGATTGAAGTCACCGCGCTCTCTGTCAAAGTCGCGATCCCTTCGATTGAAATCACCGCGCTCCCTGTCACAAAATCAAGATTATTCATTAGCTGGTTCATGCATATCAACGATAGTGGAGAGGAGGGGAAAGAGGGTTTTTTTTATGGGTGGACTCTTGTCCATGGTTGGAAGTTGTGTGTTCCACAAATATTCAATTGCTGGATTTTTTGTTTGTCTCATACAGATGGACTTGGTGAAACATACCACTTAGCACCCCAGTGAAAGGAAGTGGACTAAACCTCATCTGAGAGCCAAATTCTCTCTCTCTCTCTTAGAAAATGGAAGCTGTTAATAGCTAATAGATATGCCCCACTAAAGGCACATACTGCATCATTTATCTTTGTCTAATTGTTCGTTTTTGTTCGATATTCCAAATTTCTACTCAATTTTGCTATTTCAACATCGCATTATATAAAACTCTCCCCTGAATCACCTGATATGGCCCAACAGAAGTGCCCTATTCAATCTCTCAACCACCTGGTATGGCCTGCTTCACTACCTTTACTTTAGCTTTTAGCAGTCCCATAACGCATAGATTGTGGTTGTGCATTTGTTACTTCCTTCCACTACAGCCATTTTGAAGTTTGAAGCAAGTGGATTGGTTGAGAAGTTTCAAAGCCACGGTTTTTTTCTGAGCTATGATTTTTTTAAGTTGATTTATATGGACAAAAACGGCTGAGAATTATTGATTACACAAGCCTTAAATCGTGGGCAACTGTCTTTTTCTTATGGTGTATCTTTATTTGTAGCTGAGTATTTACTGAATGAAAAAAGCATGTACACACAACAGATCACTCAGTGAAAGTTAAAAGTCAGTTTTCATAATCTTTGATGCACACACAGCTCGAGACTTTTTTCAAGAATATATTAGTTTTGCTTTTTCTAATCATTCTTCACAATCAAAGTGTTCCAAATTTACTTATATATAAAACTAAGATGTTTTCTACACATCACCAGCTGTCTTCAGCATCAAAATAAAGCCTTATTTCATGATTTTTGTTGTTTGGTATGTGCGAGTTCAGTGAGGAGTTACTTCCCTTCACACAGGAATTAGAAGTTCTCTTGGGATTTTTCTGTCAGGGGGCAGAGGGTTAAGCCCATGGAAGGTCTGACTATCTATCATCATTCAGTTTAATTATATGACATAACTGGAGGTTATGACCTGGGTAATTAAAATTGGTAAAGTTTTCTTTCGCATTAACAGCATCACCTGTTCATGAAGCAACCCAAAACTGAAGACCAATGTAACAGATTAATAATGACTATGTTCATTAGCTATGATTACTGCACTGTCATTCAAGCACACACAGAGAAAAGCTTACCTGAACTCTGGCGGGACATTCTCATCTCCCTTAAACCCTTCTCGAAATTCTCGAGGTCCCTGCCGCCTTGGAGGCCTGCTGCCATCATTTTCCCTCAATTCGCGTCCACGCCCTCCTCTTCCACCACCACGTTCATTCTGCCGTGGCTGGCTGGCTTTCTCTGATTAACAGGAAAAAAAAGTTGTCACTCAGCTGCTACACTGAAAAGCTAGAGAACTGCACACCAATTTTAACAATGTTGATAGCAATGACTGAATACACAGCTAGACTAGCTTACCAATATTAGGTAAAGACTTAACCGATCCTGGCTTTCCCGAAGTCTTTCTATTTTTTGTAAACAATGAGTGGCACTGAAGTGGACAAAGCTCAGGAAATGAGTGACCTTGTCACCAGTGATGCTTCGTTTGCTGACA
Source organism: Babylonia areolata (assembly GCF_041734735.1). Classification (NCBI taxonomy): domain Eukaryota; kingdom Metazoa; phylum Mollusca; class Gastropoda; order Neogastropoda; family Buccinidae; genus Babylonia; species Babylonia areolata. The sequence continues at coordinate 49,874,254 of NC_134895.1, read as the reverse complement.
GGGATTCTGGTGAAAACAGCTTTGTTATTTTGACACTTGGGCATGCTGGCTTGCTTGTTGTTCATTCAGTTTTGTGTCTCCAGCTACAAAAACTGGGGGGGGGGGGGGGTGATGGGGGTGGGTAGGGGTGGTAAAGTGGGTTGGCATGGATCTATTGCGATTTCTTGACCAAATCAAGATAGAAAACTGGAAATTATTTTGATTTAAAGCATTCTTGCTGCTTTTGAAAGCAACATGAGCTAAAAGAGAACATTTGTTTTTGCCTGTGATTGCATAAAGTATTGTTGATGTGCACGTGTGTGGCGTCGGTTGGTGTGTTTCAAACAAATAATACAATGCTTATAATTTCATTGTTTCAGTTATATTCATATCATGATTCTGCAGCCAGAACATTTTTTGTACAGTTTAATTCCAATTTTGAGATTTTGACTCTGTAAAAGATGTGAAAATACCTATAAACATTGTGGTTGACGTTTTTGGAAAACAAGTGTGCAAAATTTGTTAATTATATCCTATGGAATATCTCCTACTACATACAAGGTACAGCCTTTTTCTTACTTTTATCTGATTCTTCATTCACTCTACTTTCCAAAAATGTATAGGTTTACCTATTTATTTTTACTGATAAGCATACAAATGCCCCAAATCAGAGCACAGGTAGCGGAGGCAAACTATCCCTTTGTTTTAAGCATGATTTCTGTATGTTTTATTATATCCTGCACTTTGAGGGTTAAAAAGTTCTAAAGTTACATGATGTCCATTGCAGAATAAAGTTTAGAGATGACTATGTTGTTTATCCGTTTTCGTTATGACAAAACAAACAGTCCCCACATACCGTTACATACACACGCACACATATACCATTTCATATACCAATAAGTGTGATGGACATATTACATGGACTTAGATTTTGTAGGTGTGGAATGGTCCGGTGAGGTTCTGGGGGCTAATAATGGGTTGTTTTCCAGACCCATAAGTTTTGGAAATTACCATTTTGTAGTGAACAGATCAAATGACCCATGGTGTGCTGAACCAAACCTAAACTCTGCTTACATACAATTACAACATTTCTTGGCTTCAACTTAAATTTGGACTGTATTGACTTTCAAAAGGTATGTTCTGGCTGGACAAAAAATGTACTAGCCTAATGAAAAACCTGGATGAAAATAAACTCTATAACATACCCACACATCACTTCCCTTACACCATGTTGTAGCCTAGAAAGTTAAAGACCCACACCTTAATTCTCTGATAATTTATGTACACACACACACCAAATCATGACTGATCAACGACCTTGAGTTTGAACAGGGTTAATGCTCACATCATGACCATAAATGAAACCAGTTTGAGAATAACTGACACAAAAATAAACGAAATGAGCTCTTTTTATGCCAGTAACAATGTAAGCTTTTTCTTCTTCCTTTTTTTTGTGCACAACTATGACCTTGATCCATATTTCTGACAATGCTTTCAACCACGTCATTATTAACAAAAGAGGGTAACTAGAATTTGTAAAAATATTTTAGAGGGGTATCATGAACATCAATTTGATGTGTGATTTAGAGTACATATAAAAGAAAGCATATATGTATCCCACAACTAAAAGGAGACCGATACTGAAGGGGATATAAAAAAGGCCGAGAGGCCTGGGCAATCAAATGCCAGTCCCTACACTACTACTACTACTATCATTAAGCCATGTTTGGTACCCACCGTTAGCAATCCCTGAGAAACAGCAAACAAAACACACAAAATTTTATATAAAAAAACAAAGCAAACAAGAACCAATACAACTGAGATGGGATAACATGCTCACTTTGTGTGCTGTACTCATGTATCGTAAAAACACACACTAAAGATACCATATGCACATAAAAACTTTTTAAAAACAATTTGCATTTCACTTTGCAACATCAGCTGATTATATATACTAGGGAATTTTGCTTAATCAAGCAGACATTGACTTTACAGATACTACTGGAATTCATTGGAAAAATTATTGACAACTGCTGAAAAACCCAACTAACATGTTCAATAAATATATCCCGTTTAGGGATGCATTTTCCACTGCACTCCTATTCAGAGCCCAACCCTGAAGAATAGTTGATTTTCCATAAGACAAAAATAAGCAAGCCACGTTCTCTTACTCTTCTTCATGGTCACTACAGTAATCACAGAAATGTTTACAAGTGCATACGTATGGACTATATGAACGTTTATCCAAAGTGCAATCATTCATTCTACCAGCGACTGATTCAGTGATTGCGCCAGTGGCCTGGAGTGTGATCACTTTTAAGTGTGAACAGCAATCACCCTATCTCTTCTGACATCTATTCCGTCTATTCTCTATTCGATCTATTCCACATCTATTCCGTCTATTCCATCTATTCCCATACTTATTTCACCTCTAATATTTGATTATGCGGGTACAGTATATGACACCAAAATTTGATCATGCGACCTACACATGGTATTTTCTCATCCCATTTACAACAAATTCCATTTGCAAGGATTGCACTTCATTTCGAAGTGTTTTTTGTTGTTTTTTTACTGATGCCATCATGTGACATACATAATTTCTACAGCATGAAAACTTACGTACTGTTTCAAACATAGGGCTAGTGCCTTCTAGTTCTAGCTCTCTGCAATCAGTACTATTATGCGTAAATGGGGATTGCAAAGCACTTCACTAAAGTTACCATCTAAAGTTACCGCGCTGCAATTTGCAACTCAAACCTGACGAAGTCGTACATTAGTGTTGTTAAAAAGATGGGAAAAAATAAAATGTATATTTCTTTTGAAGTTGTAGACTCTTTGATAATCGTTCTAACTTCGCATATTGGATATGACGATCTAGCTTTACAGTTTAGAACATCGGAACTATTTCGTTTTTTCAGTCAATCAATATATTTGTCAATTGTCCTCTGGTTCGGTGGTTCTATTCAGTAGTTTGCACCTTCCTTATTTATTCTGAAACAAAGCCTAACGAAGTTACATGTCTCTTTGTTTAACATGCTCAAAATCTCAAATCCTCGATTTTGTAGTGCACTGAACCAAACCAGCGAAAATCTCCAGTCTAGACTGGCGCGTCCCACATGTTCAAAATGGCGCTTTGGTCTGGGTGAAGGCACTGAACAATAATAGCTATTCCGACTCCAACTTAGAACAACAGGCCATTCATGAAAACATAAAAAATGCAATGCAAAACTTTTTTACCTTCCTTTTTAGCCTGTTCCTGATGCTTTGGTTTGCTTTCTGTCGTCGTAGCACCTGCAGGCTTTTTCGTTGCTTTCGACGCTTTCTTCTTGTCCGATTTCGAAGTTTTTGACTCCTCTTCTTTCTGCCGCAAGATCTCTAAAGGATCCACATCGTCATCAAAAAATAAGGCGAACTTATTCGCCACAGCTACGCCGTACTGAAGGTCCATGATTCCTCTTTTAGATCGAGGATGGCGAGGATTTGGACCTTACGGCCTTTCAACAAGAGAACGTTCAGTACTGTAAGATGGCGTGTTCCCGCACAAACTAGGAAACAGATCAAAACGGACTGCGCATGCGCAATAGCCTAACAGTTTGCGGAAGTGGCTTAGGAAACCTGCGCGTGTGACGCAATAGACCTTATATGGCATTGCCCGAGACCCCCAACACCAAACATCAAACGACTTGCTGCAAAAGCAAACCAATTACTTTCACAAAAAAACATAAACAAGTTCATAAGAGACTGTACAAAGTGCTCTTTAAATATCAATGACATGTAAACAATCGTTTTAGAGTATAAGACAAATTCATATTCACGGACTTTCCTCAGGTATTTCTTGCAAAATGGTTGCATTCTATTCTTAAACCACATAAGCAGGCCCCAGCATGCACGGACTTGACACGATCGAAGAATGGAATTATTTACATCGCCAGTTAAAAGACTGGGAGCACGGACGTATCAATCCGTTTGCAAAGCATGTGAAAATCATAGACGCTGAAAATGCATCCACTGGTTTTTACTGAAGAACACAGCGAAGACATTCCCGTGGTCAGAAATGTGTACCGAGAAAGCGCCGGACCGCATCATGAGCAAGACCCACAAAAACTTGATGCCAAAACATTATTGCCTGCTAAACCCAGTGGAGGAAAACAAATTTACAAAAGCAGCAGAGGCCGACCAAGAGCCGATGTTATATCCTCTTTAATTCTGACTGGATCTGAGATAAATGGAAAAATTCGCTGTGATATCTGCAATCGGATTTTCCCTCGGGAAAAATCGCTACAGGCGCACATGCGTACTCATACAGGTAAGTTGAGCGCAGTAACCAGTTTCCGTGTATGGTGATGAACGTGTTTTCGGGAACTTCGCGGATGCACCTCTCTGTCTCTCGCTTTCTCTCTCTTCCCACTCTCACCCCCGTCCCCCCTCTCACTCGCTCTATCTCATGGCCCACAGCGAATGCGGCACACATTACTGGCAAAAAGGTTGAACTTTAAATGTTTTTCTTCGCGCTTTATTTTCTGTTGTTGTATTCAGTAAAGCATCCTGGCTAGCTGTTTGTGAATTTGTTGAAGGACCTTATTTACATGCGTAATGGTAACAGTAGTTGTAAGTTGTGATGGTAGTTGTTGTTCTCATCAGTTTGACAGCTTTTCACTTTAAGTGATTGAAGAGACACACAAAAAGAAGGGAGCTGGGAGGAGGTGATGGGTAGATCACAGGGAATGGAACAGGAGGTGGAGAGGGTAAGGTGGTTGGAATATATGCGTGTAACCCCACCCATGTGTGTGTGTGTGTGTGTGTCGGTGTGGGGTACACTAATACAGTGATAGAACTCAATGTATTGCATCTCTGTCCACACACAGTCACAGACACACAATTGCATGCACCCACACACATGTACATGTATGTACATATTTATACACAAATGATCTCTTTCTCAGAGTGTGTGTGTGTGCACAAATGAAGATTGACATGTTTGTCTTTATCATTATGATTGTGTGTAAGTGTTAACACAGATGGGTACTGTTATTTGTCTTTGTGATGAAGTGTGTTACTGCCATGGTACATCCTGTTTTTCTGTCTCCCTCTGTGTGTGTGTGTGTGTGTGTTTATGAAATGGTGATCAATTTTGAAGTGTTTATCCTTTCCTTTACAGTATACTTTCCATTTGCAGTGTGTACGTCTAGTCAGTTTTTGTTGTTGTGATAAAACCAGTCTTCTCCATCTGCGTTCATTGGCTAAAATTCTGGTTTATAAAATAGATTTTTATGTGTATGGTGTTGATGTGCTGTTAAGGAAGCCACAGTCTGGTTTTGAGGATTTGTGTATTGGATATGTTATCATGTCCCATTTTCCATAACCCACGCAATGCTGACACAGATTTTGGGATCTCAGTCATTTTTGTGTGTGTGTCTCTATTTTGCATGCATATACTCACGGGGGGGGGTGGGAGTTAAGGTACCAAAGGTCTACAAAGTTGATATGCTGACCAGAAAGACAGGAAAAACAGCATCAACATTCAAGCCACCAGGCATGGTTACTCGATCAAACTCAGATCCCCCATATTGATAATTCAGTGCTGTTACCATTCAGCAGTTGGATCTGCATATATAAATTCTGTTCTTCCCAAACATCAGTTTGAAGTATGCCTTTGAGGAAAAAAGAAATTACTGTTGTGTATTATTACATGTTCCTGTCCTAAAAAATGTTATTTCACTCACAGCCATACTAAGGCAATATGTGTCTTTCATTTTGTCAGTGTGTTCCGTGTCTTCAGAACTTACAAATGTCAATCTTGAAATAAAAGCTAATTTGTGTTTGGACATTTCTTCTTGGGGATATGAACAGATGGGAGCTTCCTTTTAGCGGGGTGTCTGTTTTGTTTTGTTTTGTTTTCAGTTTGTTGTGTGTTTTTACAGGTACATTTTGTTTATCTCCTTGCGAGCTGTTAGTGAAGTATGAAACATCACTGAACTGATGTTGTGTCCCTTTGAGGAGCAAAAAAAAAAAAAGAAGAAGAAGCAGTGTTCTTTGTATTTGTAAATTATCTCTATGATTCTTGACTGCCTTGTAAAAAGTTAAGAAACGGTAATAGCAATTTAAGATTTTGTTGTTGTTGTTGTTGTTTGTTTTGTTTTGTTTTTTCTTTGTTTGTTTATTTAATCATATGTAAACACAGAAAACACCTTATGTTCAAGACTTCAATTCTTTTTAAACATTCTCGAGTCTATTTTCATCTTGTATGGGAGAAGAAAAAACAATAACATCTAATCCATTTCTCATTCATTTTCTTATTTTCTCGCCACAGACTGATTACATGACTTGTTATACAAATGTCAGTTGTGTCCGATTGAAATTTTAATTCAGAAGTACTGTTATGAACTTAGTAGTAGTGATTGCTTGTGCATGAAAGCGCATTGAACAAGGCTGTCAGCGATGTTGTCTGACCAAAAGGTTGTCAGCAGTGGCATTTAAACAAGCAGAGACTGGTTACCGTTCCAGACCTGTCAAAACACGTGGCTCCAAAACG
>NC_134895.1:49795240-49862740 GCF_041734735.1 Babylonia areolata | reverse complement strand
AGCTGTTTGCATGTATAATGTTATGAATGGAAATGCTCCAAAAAAGATCGCAGACACTTTTAAAACCAATGAACAAAGACACAACCATTTGCTCTGCTTACCTCGACCAAGAAATAACCTGTTCAAATTCAGATTTCTGTATTCTAGTCGAAAATTATGGAATAATCTTCCACTCACAGGAAAAAAAAAAAATCTTGAATAAAAATGCTTTAAAGAAAAACCTGCAGAATTACCTATTAGTCTAACACTTCTTTTTTTTTTAAATTGTGAAATGCTTTGTTTTTGTTTGTGTCGGCGGTAACTGTATCATATGAAGGAATGTGTGTATGTGAATGGGATGGGCGTGGTGTATTTGTGCTTGAGCATTTGTGTTCATTTGTTTGTGTGTGTGTGTGTGAGAGAGAGAGAGAGAGAGAGAGAGAGATGCAATTGTGTATTTCATCACCACACTATTCTTGTCATATGCTGTTGTTGTTGTTGCTTTTCATCTGTTTAATTATTTCTCTCTCCTTTATTAAAAAAAAAAAGATTCATTGATGGCTTGATGTAAAAAAAAACAAAAAACAATTGTTGCTTATTCAATTTACAATTGTGAAATAAAATCTTGACTTGACTTCACACACCATGGCTTCCAACATAATAAATTTTCGTGATGATCGAAACGAATTATACGGTAACGACGCCACACACACACACACACACACACACACACACACACACACACACACACACACACAATTCCAACATAATAAATAAAATTTTGTGATGATCGAAAACTGACGAGCAATACGGTGACGACGCCACAAACACACACACACACACACACACACACACACACACACACACACACACAAATCCAACATAATATATAAATTTTCGTACTGTTTTAAAATGAGCAATACGGTAACGACGCATTTCCACATAAACTGCTCATTTCTGACGCCTGTGGCACACCATATGGTCGCGACTGCCGTGTGCGGGGAAGGGGCTTTTCCACAGCAAGCCCAAACTGGTTCACCTGTCACAGTGTGAGCTCATTTGCATACCAGTGCAGTTTTGTGTTCAGGACGACCTTGACACCTGATGAATGATTCACCGACCTTTCCCCTACACCAGCACAACCACCACCACCACCCCCACCCTCTACACACGTTTCGTCTTGTTCGCGCCATTTCGGGTGGGATCGAATTTCAATGTCGGGTAGCATTCGCTTGACTCTGTGCATAGACACTAGAATTCCCTATTAGTGTCTGTGCTCTGTGTGTGTGTGTGTCGTGTGTATGTGTGTGTGTGTGTGTGTGTTCGCTGTTCAGTCTCAGGTGTCTGGTGGGGTTTTTTTGTTTGTTGGTGTGTGGGGTGCGGAGGCGGGTGGGGGGTGGTGGGGGGCTCACTAATCAGCGGGGGCTGACACTGTGACACTGAACTAATTATTTTTAGATCAGTGGTGGGTCATGAACAAGCGTTGAAACACATTACGTGATTGAAATCGACTGCGAGAGAGAATAAGACATACATTTGACATTTCCTGGGGTTGAATAGGGGAGCAGATGGATAAGAAAGAGAACTGTGTCAGTCAAACAGGTGTGACAAAGAAGCTTTTCCGACTGGGTAAACGTCCTTGAACTTCATAAATAGGTCAGGTATTAGCCATTGGGATTGGATGGAGGACGGCCGGGAAGGGTAAAGCGCGCGCGCATCATGTGCGTGCGTGTGTGTGTGTGTGTGTGTGTGAAATTTATGTTGTTTTCATGAGGACATCAGCTGCATTCCGTTTTGAATCTTTGTCTCTGATACAAAATATGCACAGCAATAATATTGTATTTATATGTTTGTTTGTTGGGATTTTTTTTTTTTTTTTTTCATTCACATGCTGAAATACATCCATCCATTTTTTCCCCACCAAACACACATGGCAAGGACACATCACTCATTCACACACACACACACACACACACATCATGCTCTCTCTCTCTCTCTCTCTCTCACACACACACACACACACACATACATTTACACACACACACACACACACACACATTCATAAATACTAACAAAATGTCTTCAATCACCGATATGTGTGACGGGACATTAAACAAAATTCCTCCTCACACATACAGAGAGAGAGAGACAATTATCGAGAAACAGAGCGGTTGGACAAATGCTAAAAAAAAAAAAAAAAAAAAACCACACACACAAAAATACAGACAGGCAGCACGCCATTCACATACATTTCCTGTTGTCAGATCCAGGATGTCATCAGATGGTCCGATATCAGCTATGTCCTGGTCGTCAACATTATCAGCAATGTTGGTCACATGTGTTGTTTAAACACTCATATTTGTTGTGTTTGTACAGGAATATTTAGTTTTGTTTTATTTTCTTCTTCTTCTTCTTCTTCATTCATGGGCTGCAACTCCCACGTTCACTCGTATGTACACGAATTGGCTTTTACATGTATGACCGTTTTTACCCCGCCATACAGACAATCATACTCCAATTACAGGGGTGTGCATGCTGGGTATGTTCTTGTTTCCATAACCCACCGAACGCTGCTATGGATTACAGGATCTTTAACGTGTGTATTTTGTTCTTCATGTGTATACACACAAAAGGGGTTCAGGCACAAGCAATTCTGCACATATGTTGACCTGGAAAATCAGAAAAATCTCCATCCTTTACCCACCAGGCACCATTCCCAAGAATCGAACCTGGGACCCTCAGATTGAAAGCCCAACACTTAAACACTCGGCTGTTGTGCCCGTCAGTTTGTATTTTATTCAGTCCTATTTTTACCGAAAGTACGGTGGTTGGAAAATGCCTTGTGTATGTTGTTATTGTAAACCATTTACTCGTCTGCCTCAATAGGAGGGCGAAAGGAAACCATTTACTTGTCTGCCTCAATAGGAGGGCAAAAGGATTAAATAAACCATTTACTCGTCTGCCTCAATAGGAGGGCGAAAGGATTAAATTTAAGTAACTTGCTCAAATTCTTTATACTCCATACATATATATATATTTATATATATAGATAGATAGATATATAGATAGATATACACTTGTCTTGCAAAGCACAAGGGGTGGAGTAATCTCCACATTCAAAACCAGCATATCGTCCTCACTCTTGAAAGACCCTCCAACCTACCCCCCATGTTACTAGGCCATCATCACTCTCTTCTCAAGAGACTGTCAGTTTGTTTAGTTGTACATATAAAATCATCGTAGTTTGTTTAGTTGTACATATAAGATCACTGAAAACAGGTCATCAGTCTTCATGATAAGTATTCACGTTTGAAAGACCCTCTAACCATAACCCATACACTCTCATTACTCTCTCTTCCCAGTATAGTATAGCTGCATATAAAGAATCGAAACAGATCATAAGCCTACATAAGATGCTGCTTTATCTCAATATATGTGTCCATTTCCAAAGACATGTACCTTAGGTCCTATTCTTTAAGGAGAAGGGGGATGGTATTCATCTCAATTAAAAACTGGTAAAGAAATATTGCAAATTTCACAGTTCATTAAACTGTTTTCGATAGTGCATGAGGCTGTCTTATAGACCATTATTTCATGTAAAGTATAAGAAATGTGTGTGTGTGTGTGTGTGTGTGTGTGCGTGCATGCGTGCTCCAGTGCCTTCATGTGTGTGTGTGTTGTGTATGATGTTTGTATACATATGTGTGTATCCATGTGTGTGCATGTTTTATATATGGAGGCTATGTATGTGCAGTAGTTGTGAACCACTTACTTTATCAGTTACTGTACAAAAGATTTCCTGGCTTTCAGTTAGATGGCATTACGACCTTATCTTTGCTCTTCCGACGTTGTTAGTGATTGTGTGTTATGTAATTTTGTAACTTTTTGTGCTGTTCATAAAGCAGACGTCAGTCTCTGATGCCGGGTATGAGTTAAAGCAAAGCATGCCACTGCATGTCTGTTTTCCAGCATCAGAAACAAAATTAAACAGCCTGTTTGTCTGCCCCTGTCTGTCTGTCTTCCTGTTCACCATATCTACTTTCTATCAATGCTTGGACTTCATATTGATTTTCCCGATGCTCTCTTAATTCTTAGGCGGGAGGTGCAGATTTAGTTTTTTGTTTTTATTTTTTTGTTTTTCCATCAGGGAAAAAGCTCATTTTCTTTCACAGAAAATATAAGAGTGGTGATTGCATTGTTTAAGAACTTTTTGTTGTTGTTAACATTAGGAAATCAACTTTAAGATATTTGCCAGCAGATACAAAAAAACAAAAAAAAAATACAGCTTAATATTCTCTGAGTTGACAACTTTCCCTCAGGGGAGGTAAAGACAAACGTGTTCTGCATACTGTCCAGTGAGGCTTCATCACACCCTTCTAATTCTATGACAGAAGGTGTTATGTTACAGCTTAATTTGTGGCAACCATCTTCATGATCTTGCACTGAACCTAAGTGAACAATGAGCAGCTCTTTTGGAACATTTATCGTGTGTATCTGTGTGTGTGTGTGTGTCTGTCTGTGTGTATATCTATTTGTGTGTGTGTTCTGTGTGTGTGTCTGTGTGTGTGTGTGTGCAGGTGTGTAAGTGTGTGTGTGTGCATGTGTGAGTGGATGCATATGACTTTTATGAGAGTATGCACACAAGTATGTCTATGTGTGTGTATGACTATGTATGAAGGAATATGCATGCATAAGTGTATGTTTGTGTGCCCACATATGCGGTTGAATGAGTAAGTTATGTGACTGTGTGTGCATGTGTGCATATCATTATGTATGCTTGTGTCACCCTCTTTTGTTTCTTTGTGACCAAACAAACAAGCAAAAGTAAATAGATCAATAAAGACACAGAAAGAGAAGAATCAGAAAGAAGGCGCGAACCATCAACATATTCTTTTATGTTCTTTTTCATTTTTTGTCCTTCATATTTTATTTTGATTATTCATCATCTATGTTTCATTTTTATATTTGACCAGCATGGCGGGTTAATTCACTAATCAGCTGCTGCTGCCCTATATTCACTCCCAACCCCACCCCCCCCCCCCCCCCTCCCCACCCCCCCCCCTCCCCCTCCTTTTTTTTCAGCAGACATATTACTGTATATATTGATCAGTCTGCACACTTATCCCTCCTCAAAACCGAAACTGAACTGAACATTACCATTATTTAATTGATGAGATCCTCTCTTCAGCTGTTCTGAACTGACACATAATGTTGTTGCAGGTGAACGCCCATATGTGTGTGACTTCCCTGGTTGCAGCAAGGCTTTCTGTCAGAGCGGTCAGCTGAAAACCCATCAGCGTCTTCACACAGGAGAGAAGCCCTTTGCCTGCTGTGTGGATGGTATGTATTGTATTGTATTCTGTTGTATTACTCTTATCACAACAGATTTCCCTGTGTGAAATTTAGGCTGCCTTCCTAAACAGAGCGCGTTGCTACAGTGCAGTGCCACCTTTTTTTTCTTTTCTTTACCCACCTACAATGTATTTGTCTTCCTATCACAGCGGGTTTTTGACAAAATTTTGCCAGGGACAACCCTTTTGTTGCAGTGGGTCATTTTACGTGTGTTATGTATATATTCTTCCCATAGGACCTTGGTTAATCCTAATGGTTAGCAGCCAGGCCACCACTCAAGTTTCTGTATCTGTATCTGTATCTGTATTTCTTTTTATCACAACAGATTTCTCTTTGTGAAATTCGGGCTGCTCTCCCAAGGGAGAGCGCATCGCTATACTACAGCGCCACCCATTTTTTGGGGTATTTTTTCCTGCGTGCAGTTTTATTTGTTTTTCCTATCGAAATGGATTTTTCTACAGAATTTTGCCAGGAACAATCCCTTTGTTGCCATGGGTTCTTTTACGTGCGCTAAGTGCATGCTGCACACGGGACCTCGGTTTATCGTCTCATCCGAATGACTAGCGTCCAGACCATCACTCAAGGTCTAGTGGAGGGGGAGAAAATATCAGCGGCTGAGCCGTGATTTCGAACCAGCGCGCTCAGATTCTCTCTCACTTCCTAGGCGGACGCGTTACCTCTAGGCCATCACTCCACTGTTTAGTGGAGGGAGATAAATATGATATATAGGATTTGATCCCATGTGCATAGGCGTTCTCGCAGCTTAGGCGGATACATTGCCACCAGGCTACCACTTTTCATGATAATACCAGTATAGACATCGTCAACAACAGTCTTTATGTACATGTGCCTGAAAGAGGCAATGTGGTAGTATATATTCAGCATAAACTTGAATTAATATCCAGTATGTCCAGAGCTTGGTATGGGAAGGCAGTATAATGTGGTAGTATGTATTCAGCATAAACTTGAATTAATATCCAGTATGTCCAGAGCTTGGTATGGGAAGGCAGTATAATGTGGTAGTGTGGTTCGTCCATCGGGATCAACGAGGACCATCTAGTCATCCTAGGCGTGGGTAGGTTGGGCTCTGTGGGTGCGCAGATGACTGGTCAGGCCAGTCCGTGCCCGGAAGGTTCTGATGCAATGTGGACAGGGGATGGTGGCGGCTGTCAGGGACTTGCTGGCACTGCTTTTCCTGGCCTGTCTGTATTGCTCTGCTGCAGCGATTCTGTTGGCCTCACAGGATTTGGCGTTTTTGTGGACAGTTGAACGCCACTTTGGTCTGTCCATTGCATTCAGCTCCCATGTGTCGTGGCTGATGTTGAAGGCCTTTAGAGAAGCTTTCAGAGTGTCTTTGAAGCGCTTCTTTTGGCCTCCATGGGAGCGCTTGCCATGTTGGAGTTCGCCATACAGCAGTTTCTTGGGGAGCTGGTGGTCTGGCATGTGAACTTCATGGCCTGCTCAGCGCATGGTAGTATGTATTCAGCATAAACTTGAATTAATATCCAGTGTGTCTAGAGCTTGGTATGGGAAGGTGGGGTCCCCTTCCCTCTCCTTCTGCCATTTCAACCTTCCCCAACTGAAGTCATCCACACCTGGGTGGAGAGAAGAAAATCAAAGTGCCATTCCCTAGGACACAGCACCATGCCAGATCAGGGCCGGAACCCCTTCTTCTTTTGCTTCGTCAAGTCTCCACACTCAGCTCTTTCAAGTCTAGCCTTAAAACCCACCTCTTCCTAAAATAGTCTCCCTTGCCTGCCCCTTCCTTGTCTTTAGTTTCTACAGTTTTAGAGTTATGCATGCATGTGAATGACTGGTGCGATTTGATTTGTCTCTGCACAAGATTCAGCACTATATAAATACCATTGTTATTAATATCATTGGAGATCACCACATCAGAAGTCCAACACCTAACTGTTTCTGCCAAGACACCTGCTGGAGAAAAACCTACACTAAACTATTAAAAAAACAAAATAACAAGAAAGGCAAGGCCTTCAAGACTCACTTGTGATACACTTTTAAAAAAATCCAAGCTATTTATGTATTGAGTATAATGCATTTACTGTTATATTTATATTTTTTGTATTCTCTAAACTTGGCACTTTGATCTGATATTCGACCCAACAAAAGATCTGTCATTATTATCATTTTTTGTTCAAACAGGAACTTCTTTTGCTGAGCATGGAAGTTTTATTTATTGCAATCGTTTTTGTGTAGATAGTAAAACAAGGGAAATTACTCTGCTGGGGAACTTAGTTTGCTTTAAACTGATCTTTCTCATCTTAAACATTACATTTTGAAATTATACTCAATACATAAAAAGCTTGGATTTTTTTTAAAAAGTGCATCACAAGTGAGTCTTGAAGGCCTTGCCTCTCTTGTTTCAAAATGTAATGTTTAAGATGAGAAAGATCAGTTTAAAGCAAATTAACTCCACTAGTACTACAGAGTAATTTCCCTTTTTTACTATCCGCACGAAAACGTTTGCAAAATAAATAAAACTTCCATGCGTAGCAAAAGAAGTTCCTGTTTGAAGAAAAAATGATAATAATGACTGCTCTAGCTGTTGGGTCAGAATATCAGATCAAAGTGCCAAGTTTAGAGAATACAAAAAATATAAATATAACAGTAAATGCAGTTTGCATATAATTAGGCTTCTTTCTTTATTTTTTTGTGCCCATCCTAGAGGCGCAATATTGTTTTAAACAAAATGACTGGAAAGAAATGAATTTTTCCTATTTTTATGCCAAATTTGGTGTCAACTGACAAAGTAGTTGCAGAGAAAATGTCAATGTTAAAGTTTACCACGGACACACAGACAGACAACCGAACACCGGGTTAAAACATAGACTCACTTTGTTTACACAAGTGAGTCAAAAACCACAATACAAAATGTGATTAATATTTGTATTAGTTACTTGAAATACGTAACATTTTCATGTGCCCCCATGGACTTTCCTGAGATAAACGCATCTTGTCTGGGGTTTTTTTGTGATGTATTTTCAGTTTATTTACTTTTTCAATGTTTATTTCTGAATCTTCCCCAACATAAGAAGGAAAATGCAGAGAGCTGAGTTGTGAGAGTGGTGGTGCTGCAGGCTGCAGCAGTCGCTTCACCCATGCCAATCGTCACTGCAGTGAGCACCCATACGCAGGACTGCGACGAGTGGAAACCCATGTGACCGGCCCTGAGGGATACTGGGATTATGATGACCATGCTGCCATCAGGCAGTGGCTGAACAAGTATGTGCACATTTTGTTTGTGTGTGTGCTGAGTCTGTGTGATCATTGTTTGCAGATGCCTTTTTTTTTTTTAAGTTTTGAAGAAAAAAAAAAGCACCAAGATCCATGTTTTAACAATGAACAAGTTTTTGATTTTGGATCTTATCATTTGATCTTAGGAATGGAATAAACAAGAACAAAGAACAAACAAACAAAACAACAAATGATCCCATATGGTTTTTGTCAAACTACAGCAGTGAAATGATCCACTTGAATCCAAATTTTTAAGTAAAATAATGTTCCAAAAACTGACCCACATACAATCTTTCTGAGCAAATTTGCAGTTCTCATCCACCAGCAGACGATGATTCATGCAAGGGGCAACACACAAAACCCTGGCCCTTTCATCCATGTTCCTGACTTCTTGCTAGGGAGACAAAACATATTTGAAAAAATGGTGATTGTGATGCATACAAAAGATAAGAACAAAGCAGTTTCAACCAAGTCCATCAAAATTTAGGAAACTCAGTTCCATTTATAAATTTCTGCAGTGTGAGTTTTCAGCCATCTGTGGAACACTCTCAAAGTGAAGTAGGCTGCAGAAGAGGGGATCAGACCAGCTGAAGCTGGGTGGGGGCTGGCTGAGGATTGGAGGGGAGTGTTTCAGCCAAGACAAGAAAGATGCATGTTGACCAGTGTTTAACCCTTTGAGCCCTGAGTTCCTGAGCAATTTTAACCCTTCTGCCTGAGCTCCTGAGCCAAAATTTGCAAATAATTGGTATTAAACCCTTTGAGCCCTGACCACCACTTTACCGGTGGCAGAGAAAAATGACGTAATGCCCAGCCACCGGTTGAGCGGTGCGTAAACACTTGAAGCGTGCAGAGTCTCAACCTGGCCCGTCAGGGCAGAAATCAGGGACAAAACGTGCGAGAAAATAACTGTACACAACACAGCAAGTAATTGATATGTTTGATGATTTATCGGAAGTAGAGTATGACAATGATTACTCTGATAGTGAGGTGGAATTCGAATTGGATGATTTTGCTACAGATAGTGATGTTGAAAATGAATCTGAGTATGCAGAATCAGTTGATCAAAGGAGGCGTGTCAGGTTGAGACTCTGCACGCTTCATGGTAGAAATCGATCTTTTTTTATCCAAAGCACATGCACAAAACACAGTGAAAAGGCGCGGCAATGTTGGTACTACGTTCGCTGACATCAGAATATTATGGTTTTTCTGATTGGATCTTCAATATAAGTCAACCAATAGCAAAACACGACACAAGTGTTTACGCACCGCTCAACTGGTGGCCAGGCATTATGCCACCCCTCCCCACCACTGGTAAAGTGGTAGTCAGGGCTCAAAGGGTTAATGACTCATGTTGGGGGATCAGCATGAGGGGGTTGTAATGTGCGGCATGGGGGTACAAGGAGCGAGGTCATTTGCCATTAAGTACTATCAGAAGCAATCTGTATGGGACAATAAAGAGCCTAATTTATACGATATAACTGAATACATCGTACACCATTGATAAAACTGTGAATGCAGTGGGTACAGATATGTACTTACCTGATTCAGACAATGTAGACACTCCATCATGATTCAAGGTGACATTGGTATATTTAGCAGATTCATCACATTTATTGCACAGGCTTTTTACCCCTAGTAAAACAATGATCTGTTTTGATTGGTTATTTGACTGGTAAACTGACAGCTACATATTCATTTGATGAGAGGATAAATCAAGTGCCAGTACATGTATAGATCTGGTAAAGCAGAAATATATTTCCTGTCACCAAAATCTGTTTTATTAAATACATGCAAAAACAAAACAAAAAAAAGAGGGATGTTGTTGAATTGTATCTATTAGTCTTTCAGCTACCTGTATGCTTGTGAAGGGCAACAGTATCAGTGGCTTGAAATGGGAAATGTATATATGTTGTTATTCAGGGGCGGAAGTTACCATCCTCATGTATTGTTAAATACCCATAATTCTTTTTTCTTTTTTTTTTTTTTTTTTTTTTTGACTCACCAGACAAGCAGAGAGGAAACAGGCCAGGTCCCCCACCAAACAACCCCGGAAGCTGAAGCGAGAGCACAGCACGGACGACCCTTCCGACGACGACTATGTGTCCAGCTCGCAGTCGTCACGAACGTCACAGAGCGATATCAGCCTGGAGGAAGATGTTGGCAGTTTGCAGTCCAGCCCCACAGACAGGGACGATCACTATGACAAGTGGATCGGCGCTCTGGCTCTCATTGAACTGGCGTCTGGGTTTCATGCCCATTAACCCCTTGACTGCTGTGAAAGGAGATTGATGTGGTGTGAGTTTGAACATGGGAGACCAGTCGCTACACTTTGTGCACTTATCAATGGCGTCGTTGATTTTTCTGAAAAAAAAAATTAATGCAATCCCAAGAGGATTAAGAAAGATAACTGACGACATGACTTGTAAGCAGCTGTGTTTTATCTCAGTGAGGTGACAGCCCTTCATTGATGAGTTTTCTCCTCAGCAGCAGTCAAGGGGTTAAAACATTTTTCCAACTGTTTTTGTGTTGTTGTTGTTTGTTGTTGTTTTTGTTTTTGTTTTTATATGCCTTTTCATGTGATATAATTTCTTACACCACCCCCTACACCCTACACACAGAAGACGAAAGAACCACATCAATTAACCCTTTTCTGGTGGTATTAGTATAATCACTCACTCTGGACTGCATGATTTTACTCAAGACATGTATCACAAGAAAGACAAGGCAAAATTAGATAACTTGCCACCCATCTTTTTGCCAAGACCTGACAACAGGTTAACCGTCTGTCCAAATTGTACTTGTGCCCATAAACACTCACCAAGAACACTCACCAAGGCGAACACCATTTTGTTAAAAAGAAAAAGGAACAAAAAGAGTCAAGATGAGATAACATTTGCTGTCTTTCTACTAAGATGACAGGCGTCTCTGCCTCTCTGGAATGTGATAATTAATCTTTCTTTCCAGGATGACATATTGTGATCAGACTGGACTGAAATTCCTACATCTGTAAAATTGACTATAATGCCTAAATCAGGCTGCTTCATATGAATGAAAGCATGTAGCATAGCATTATATGCTGTCTGTGTAAATATTGGACAAATTGAATAATTATTATTATTATAAAATTAAGTTATTGTGTGTTTGACATTAATTTATTGTGTGGTTTGAGCATCCTGCTGATTCTCCCTCGCTTTTGAACCTTCCACCACGCTGTAGATATAATTATATTTGATTGGTTTGCCTTTGGCTTTTTTTTTTATGGTGATATTTTTGTAATGCAGAACCCTTAGAATTTTTTGCTTTGTTTTGCTTTTTAAGATGAAAATGAAGGTACTTCCAGCTACTGCATTTTCTCAACAAAATAATTTTTATAAGCATTTCTTTTTGTTTTGAATGAGATAGCAGGCACATTCCTAACGGTTTTTCTTTACTAAACAAAAACAAAACAAAATGAAAAAATGCTGTTGCACCAAATTGTGTTCAATGAAGTGCATTATATTTATAACTCATTTCAAAGATTAAACATTCATCCTTTCAAATTACATCACAAACATGGTACCAAATTGTGGCAACTATTGTGGGTTTATTTTATTCATAATTTACACCCAAAAAAATATTAATCATGACACATTACGTAAATAAATATACACATATTTATTTCATCATTAGATATATTGTGAGAAAACCATTCTCGGGCATTTTTACGATTTGGAGATTTTATTTGAGTCATTCATTGATCACACTGATTGTTTAACTGATTCATCTAAGTATTTGACCATTGCTTTTTTTCTTTCCTTTTAATTTTTTTTTTTTAGGCCGTTGTTTGGGACCAAGAGACAAAGCATCTGTACCAATGTAGGTGTAGAATATGAAATTACTCCATGCCAGATTGATTCTGGAGTACAGTCATATCTGTCAACTACATCTGAGAATACACTATTTCACTTCTTCTGCCAATACAGTCTCTTTTACTCATCTAATCTATGTTTTACTCCTATTTTAAATATAGAGGTGATTTATTTTGGCATGTACATGTAGGTTGTGTTTTCAGCCAAGTCTTGGTTGTGTTTTCTGTCTTGTCTTATACTATCCAGACCAGAATTATTTCCTTCATACGTATGAAGCCTTCCTCACAAAGAATACTTTGTTAATTCTTTCACTGCCATAGGCGACTTTAATCAGCCAGACAGTACACCATCAGAGGACTTATGCAATGTCGAGGGGTCATGTTAAATGAACCGTTTTTCACATTTTAACAAAGCTTGAGAACTGCAGCCAACCTTCCCATGCAATAGGAAATTGACTTACCTCACCCCCTTGACCAATTTTGAAGTCAATAAATCCACTGTGTTGTTTTGATGTGAACCAAACCGTGTGACTGAAAGCGTCGAGTCTAAAATATTTGGCACTGGGGAGTGTTTTTCACACAGAAAACGTGGTGGCAAAAGAGTTAATCTGGACTGAGCACATGAAAGGGGTGTAATTGTGTAATGCTCTCAATCCATGCATTCATCAGTTTGAATCCAGAGTATGCTCTGAATACCAATGTTACTGCAGCTGAGCTATATTCATTCCTGTACCCAGGAGTCCCAGTGGCAGAGTAGATTAGCCGTTAGACTTCTGATCCAGTGTTCACTAGTGATCAAAGTTCAAGGCTCCGTTTTGGCATGGCGGCGTCATGTCTTTGGGAAAGACACTTTGATTTTCCCCACTCCACTGAAGTGTGAAGGGGTACCTAACTTCGGTTGAGGAAGGGTCAAAGGGAAAGGATTGGGCTCCACCTTCCTGTGCTGAGCCCTGATAGTCGTCAAAGGCTGTTGGATCTTTAATCTTAACATATATATATGATAGTCAGTCGTGTCCGACTATGACCATCAGAACAGCAGAGGAGGCAACTGCTGTTCCGACTATTTGGGCTAGAATTTGATTATAGTGGAGAGCGTCTTGCCCAAGTACATCCCCACTCTCTCGGCCAAGAGGGTTTTAGGATAGTCAGAGTTGGGATGGTTC
Organism: Babylonia areolata; assembly: GCF_041734735.1. Lineage (NCBI taxonomy): Eukaryota > Metazoa > Mollusca > Gastropoda > Neogastropoda > Buccinidae > Babylonia > Babylonia areolata. Next base: position 49,849,144 of record NC_134895.1, on the reverse strand, counting down.
CCAAAGGCCAACTATCCCACAAAGCTGCAGCACTAAGATCCAGTGTAATTTTGCCTCCTAGTTTGAGAGTCATAGTCCTTCACAAAAGACTAAGCTGTAAATGGTTTCTCATTGACTGGAGAAACCATTGATAATACAGCTCTCACTGCTGTTGGCCCAAATGTAAACTTATGTCAATCTGTGATATAAGCCGAGTGTTTGGCCTAAATCTGAACATACAAAACAACATTGACATTATAATGATAACAGCAACAAGAATAGTACTACTACTAATAATGATGATTATAATGATGAGTATGGTGTAAAATATGTACGTAGATTCTTTCTATCACAAAAAAGGCATGCAAACTGGTTCCAAAGTGTTCAGTTCAAATTTATTTAGTTGATTTTTTTTTTAATTTCATTTGAAGCTGACCATTTTCAAAATTGTGTTCATGAAAATTATCAAAGTCAGTGCTGTTTATACTTAACTGTTTGTTGAACCTGTTTCTTGTTCAGAAATATTATTCGAACATTTGATGGTCATTTATCATTGATGTAAGAACGCTTGGTCTCCTTATCTATATCTCGCACACAGACACACACACATAGACAAACACACATACACACACATACAATTATGTATGCATACCATATGTATACATGGTGTTTCCTTGGTATAGATAGTAAGCAGTAATTATTCATTTAAAAAGGTTTTTTTTAATGCATTTTAGTTTTTATCACAGGTTCATAAAATTGCTTTGGAAACAGTTACTTTGGAAACACCAAACCAAAATGTTTCTCATGATGATTTCACCATTTCTTTTGAAATGACAACTTCTGAATATTGTACCAGATGCTGATGTGCTATGACACACATACTGTATTTCCTCTCTGTTGTCACTTTATTTGTTTTTCCTTTTTCTGTCATACACTCTTAATGCCCTTTTCCCTCCCCACCCCTCTCTCTATCTCTGTCTCTCCTCCACCCCTCACTCTCTCTCTATCTCTGTCTCTCCTCCACCCCTCTCTCTCTCTATCTCTGTCTCTCCTCCACCCCTCTCTCTCTCTCTATCTCTGTCTCTCCTCCACCCCTCTCTCTCTCTCTATCTCTGTCTCTCCTCCACCCCTCTCTCTCTCTCTATCTCTGTCTCTCCTCCACCCCTCTCTCTCTCTCTATCTCTGTCTCTCCTCCACCCCTCTCTCTCTCTATCTCTGTCTCTCCTCCACCCTCTCTCTCTCTATCTCTGTGTCTCCTCCACCCCTCACTCTCTCTCTATCTCTGTCTCTCTTCCACCCCTCTCTCTCTCTATCTCTGTCTCTCCTCCACCCCTCTCTCTCTCTCTATCTCTGTCTCTCCTCCACCCCTCTCTCTCTCTATCTCTGTCTCTCCTCCACCCCTCTCTCTCTCTCTATCTCTGTCTCTCCTCCACCCCTCTCTCTCTCTCTATCTCTGTCTCTCCTCCACCCCTCTCTCTCTCTATCTCTGTCTCTCCTCCACCCCTCTCTCTCTCTATCTCTCCTCCACCCCTCTTTCTCTCTATCTCTATCTCTCCTCCACCCCTCTCTCTCTCTATCTCTGTCTCTCCTCCACCCCTCTCTCTCTATCTCTGTCTCTCCTCCACCCTCTCTCTCTCTATCTCTGTCTCTCCTCCACCCCTCTCTCTCTCTATCTCTGTCTCTCCTCCACCCCTCTCTCTCTCTATCTCTGTCTCTCCTCCCCACCCCTCTCTCTCGCTCCATTTCTCTGACTCTTTGGTTTCATTTGTCTCTCTTTTGATTTCTAATAATTCAAAAAACAAAACAAACAAACACACACAAACACACACACACACACACACACACACACACACACACACACACACGCACGCACACACACACACACACACACACACACACACACACACAAAACAATGTGTGCAGAGAAGGAGTTTAAAATAATGTTGTACACATTGTGTAAATAGAATTGTTCAGCTTTTTTTTTTTGCTTTTTTTTTTTTCAGAGTGACTAAAATATTTCTCAAAATGACTTGCATATATCTCAAAATGACTCAAGTGTTTTTGAGCTGACCAAAATATTTATTAAAAAAAAAACACCCTCAAAAAACAACAACAAAAAATTTGGACAAGGGGTTCACGTAGATGTTTTTTTTTCTTTTTTTTTGTTGTTGTTTTTTTGCATTGCGATATTGGTGTTCAAATTCCAGGTGTGTTTTGTGTGCGTGGTATTTATTGGAGTGTTTCTGCCCATCCTTCCTATGTCTTTTTTTCATTAATCATTTTTATAATTTCTAGTGTAGTTTTACAGTGACTTATTTCCAGTACCAGATGTTTGTACAGCATTGTGTTCAGAGAATGTGTATATGCTTTTAAAAAAAATCATTATTACATATTAATTTTCTCAGTAATTTGGCAGTGTGTATTTTTAACTGCCACATCATTTGTAAAGCCTTGTGTTCAGAGAGCTGCTGCTTTTCAGTTGTTTTGAATTTTATGAACGTGTCACAGATGCTAGGTGTGGCAGGACAATTTTAATTCCGAATATTTTTTACTTGTATTTTGATCAAGGAATCCGTCCATAATAACCAGGCTTTGTGTCTTGTTCTGTTTTACAGTCTGCTGTATCAAGCTGTTTAATCAATTTTCTATGACTGTGTTTGGCTGTTTCCTGTCATTATCATGAACAATTCTTTTTCGCCATACGTTCACACGCGTTCCAGTCAAGAACATGCACTTCTGTTTAAGTGTGTGCAAGTTTCATTTATTGAATTTTCCTCATCTATCTTATGTGTGCAAATTATCACATACCAGCTTCCTTTCCAGTGTCTTTTCTGAAACATTCATATGAAAGACTAGAGACGTACTCCATATACATACAGACACACACATTATTATGAAAGCACACTCTCTCTTACACATGCATATGCCCACTCGCACCCACATACACCACCACATACTCAAATGTAGTACATGTATGCATACACACAAACATATCACAAATATGAACAGTTGTAGAAAGAACGTTTGTATATTCTAACTGTCAGAGCGGTCAAATAAAAGCTTGTATCCACATTTTACTTCTGATTTCAAAAGATAATTAGGTTGATGTAAAAAAAAAAAAAAAATTAAGTAATAATAACCTATAAATACTATTCAACTAGTATAAGCAGAAACATAAAGTGAAATTGCTTTTGAAATCTGTTTGTTTTTGTATTATTTATTCATCTATCATCATTGCATCAAATTCTGTTAAAAACATCATCCCCAGTTCCCTTTTCTTTCTCCACAGTCCACTGATACAGAATACGACAAATTGCTGTATGGCTGGTTGATACCTTGTGAAATTTTGATGGATTTGTCATTAAAAAATTGCAGAGTGTACATGAAATGCTTTGAGTCTGTTTCTTGCTATTTTACCGCATGTGTCTCAAGAGTCCTCTGTTCTGCTTATATTTTTCCCGTTCTTTCCCGCAATATCTTTTTTTGTTGTTGTTGTTTTTGTTTTGTTTTCTTTCTCCCTTTATCTTCTTCTTTTCATTTGAATTTTTTTTTTATCTCTTTGTCATTTGTCTTGATATATATTTTTTAACCACATCTTTTGTATCTGGTCTGTGTGTGTGTGTGTGTGTGTGTGTGTGTGTGTGTGTGTGTGTTATTGATGTTGCTTTGCATGTGATAAATATTACCTGAACACCAACATTGAAATATTTTATACACACACACACACACACACACAATTTACCCTCTTTCACTAAAAAAAAGTTAACATTTTCAAATTCTGTAGGTTTACATCTCAGCATTTTATGTGGTGGTGAAAAGGGGGTGTGTACATATACAAGAATGAATGAATATAGGGGTAGATATATAGGGTTGTCCAATTTTTTTACATCCATCTGAGAGAAAACAACCGCTTGTTCAAACTTGAATGCGGTGACCTATACACAGGCGTGGGCAGTATGCTTGAGCAGGAGAGATGAAGAGCTGTCTGAAGCTTAAATCTGAAAACGAGTTCTCAGCCATGGCAGCGGGTGTGGGGCCAAGAGGCAGGTCATCTAGCGTGTTGTTCTTTGAGCCTGAAACACCAGAAAAACATGAGTTAATAATAATAATAACAATATTAAGGCGTGTGATGGAGTCTCCCGTCGGACCGACGGATGAGTAGGCAGGCAGGCTTATCTGTCAGTGTGTGTCCTCATATGGGCGAAGAGGCCGATTCTGGATGTGCAGCACTTTCCACAGGTGTTGCAGGGGAAAACGTGGGTGTTGAAGGGCTAGCTCGTCGTTCTGACATTAGCCTGGTTGTCTGACCAGCACAGGTAACTTTTTTTTTTTTTTTTTTTTTTTTAGTGAAGAGGAGATGTGCAGTCCCTTCCCCACTCTCTCGCCTACCGACGCTCACAGTCCCACAGGTGCAGATACTGCAATGTGTAGGACAGCCTCGGCAGGTGCAGGTTTTTTCTTTGGAGTTCCGTCTCCTACGAGGACTTCCAGCCAAGGATTAGAGCTCCCCCTGCCCTTTGGTCATCCTCCTCCGCCTTCACAGCCGTTGGGAAAGGTTTCCTCCTCCACCTTGTCCGTCGTTGGGAGACTTCACATGTGGCAGGTAGTACTGGGTTACATGGTACCAGTAGCAAGGGCTATGCCCCTGACCTGACCCTGCGTGTGCGTAGGCCTCATAAGGCCTTTTTTGCCCACTTGAAGTGGGGAAGAAAAGGAGAATCCCCACAAAAAAGCATTTTCCAGCATTGAGTGCGCATTGCTTGTCAGCTCATAATCACAAAATAGCTAGATGAGTTTTTTATTCAAATTTCTGTAACTGATAGTCAAGATAATTTTTTAAAAGTATTCACTGTTCCTGCGGAAACATCTTGTGGCAAATTGTTCCAAACGTTTGTTACTTTGTTGTAAAAAACAAGTTTTAGTTTCGGTTTACAACAACAAAAAACAAACAACAAAAAACCAACAACAACCAACAACAACAAAACAAAAACAAAACAGTGAAAATCTGAAAGTTTTAATTGAAACTTATGACTGATTGTAGGAATGGCCTCTTGTAATAGTGTTCTCATTCAATGTTTTGTTTCACTGTCATATATTTAAATCAGTCATTCCGTTTCCGATGACACCGATCGAGTGTGTGTCGGGGGAAGTTGTGCAATTGGTTTATAACCCCCCCCCCCCCCCCCCCACCCCCTTTCTTCTTTTTCTTTTTAATGAACACCGTGCATTTTAACATAAAATCCTGACAATTAACTCATTAAGTCCTGAGCTGTAAATGCTGCATGTTTGCAACCACTGATATGAATATATTTTTAGATAAGTGGTTTGCAACCACGGACTTAAAATCAAAATGCTATGAGAGTTACTACCCATTGAGCGGAAGTAGCACGGAAAACAAAAATACACACGTGTGTGTGTCGAAAAGCGAAGTGTTCGTTCTCCCTTTCCCCGATTTTTTCGCTGCAGTGGTTGTGATCTCAATTGTTGTGAAACGTGGCAATGGCAGAAGGACAATTTACCCCGTACAAATCACCTGGTAATTTTTATTATTCTGTATCAGAATGCGCGAAGCCATCGCTTCTGGACGTAAAGACAAGAGCCAGTGGATCTGTTTTGAAAGTCTTCAGATATTATCTTGAAACATTTTTTACTTATTTATATCAGCATTTTACTGGTTTCATTTATTGATTCGGAAACCACCACAGCATTCAGAACGATCATTCGGATGAGCAGTTAAACACAAGTCCCATGTGCATTCTACACATGGCGCATAATGTAAATCCATGACAACAAAAAAGTTGTCTGAAAAAAAAATCAACGTTGAGTTTGACTGGAAAACAAATACACAAGTCTGCAAGGAGAAAAAGAACACACACAAAAAAGGGGGTGGGTGGCCCCCTCACTGCAGTGATGCACTCTCCTTGGTGAGAACAGCCTGAATTTCACACAGAATATGTTGTGACTAAGAAATAACATAGTACAAATACAATACAGTACAATAAAATGCAATGTAATATTACAGTACAATACAATGACCTTCAGCAGAACTTTCCCTGCAGGTAGATACCTCCTATTGTATTAGTATTACAACTACAATACAAGCACCATTTTAAAGACTGATCTCCTGTTATTATATTATTTGTAGCATGTGCTTTCCCAAGTCTCTTGTGATGATTGCTACTGTTAGCCACTGTAACATCAATTCTAACCCTCCTGATGATCCTCAAGTCAAAATACACAGTGTGCACAAAATGGTGGATCATACTTCTTGTGACTCCTGTGTCATGCAATTATCAGATTCACACACACATGGACACACACACACTCTCTCTCTCTCTTTTTCTCTCTCTCTCACACACACACACACTGTCTCTCTCTCTCCCCCCCCCTCTCTCTCTCTCTCTTTCAATTCATTCACACACACACACACACACACTCTCTCTCTCTCTCTCTCTCTCTTTCATACACTCATACACACACTCTCTCTCTCTCTCTCTCTCTCTCTCTCTCACTCTCACTCGCGTGCGCACACACACACACACACACATGATATACAGTGTGTCACATACACATTCATGTTCTTCATTACTGTATGCAGCCACAATCAACACTGATTATTTTGTCATGTTATACACACATTCACATATGCACAAACACTGCTTTTATATATATATATATATATATATTATATTCATTATTGGTGTAAACACAGAAAATATATTGTTTTTCCCAAAAATTACTTGTGGACGCATCCAAAAATACTATGGAAGTTGTTTAGTTCCCCGTTTTGTGGTTCATGCATGTAGGAATGTGAAAACAGTTTTAATGAGACAAATTTTGATGCCAGAGTAGTGCTCAGGCCCAAGGTTGAATGAGTTAAGACAGGACACTTATGGTGCATGGCCAACATAATACTTTTTATTAATAGTGACAGGACATATACGGTGCATGGCCAACATAATAGTGACAGGACATTTACGGTGCATGGCCAGCTAAATAGTGACAGGACACTTATGGTGCATGGTCAACTTAATAGTGACAGGACACTCATGGTGCATGGCCAACATAATAGTGACAGGACACTTATGGTGCATGGCCAACATAATAGTGACAGGACACTTATGGTGCATGGCCAACATAATAGTGACAGGACACTTACGGTGCATGGCCAACTTAATAGTGACAGGACACTTATGGTGCATGGCCAACATAATAGTGACAGGACACTTGACTTATGGTGCATGGCCAAGATAATAGTGACAGGACACTTATGGTGCATGGCCAACATAATAGTGACAGGACACCTGACTTATGGTGCATGGCCAACATAATAGTGACAGGACACTTGACTTATGGTGCATGGCCAACATAATAGTGACAGGACACTTATGTTGCATGGCCAACATAATAGTGACAGGACACTTGACTTATGGTGCATGGCCAACATAATAGTGACAGGACACTTGACTTATGGTGCATGGCCAACATAATAGTGACAGGACACTTATGGTGCATGGCCAACATAATAGTGACAGGACACTTGACTTATGGTGCATGGCCAACATAATAGTGACAGGACACTTATGGTGCATGGCCAACATAATAGTGTCAGGACACTTATGGTGCATGGCCAACTTACTTATGGTGCATGGCCAGTATAATAGTGACAGGACACTTATGGTGCATGGCCAACATAATAGTGTCAGGACACTTATGGTGCATGGCCAACATAATAGTGTCAGGACACTTATGGTGCATGGCCAACATAATAGTGACAGGACACTTATGGTGCATGGCCAACATAATAGTGACAGGACACCTGACTTATGGTGCATGACCAACATAACAGTGACAGGACACTTGACTTATGGTGCATGGCCAACATAATAATGAAGTGGGGAATATACAGTTACAAAATCATCAAGAACTGAGCATCACGAAAGTATTTCTTCTTTTTTTTCTTGCTGTTCTATTCACTACCCCTCATTCCTTTTACTTTTTCACTTCAGTTTACATGTGTGTGTATGCATGTGTGTGATACTGTGTGTGTGTTTGTGTATGTGTGGATAATAACAAGGGCTAGTTAAGATTTTGTGATGTTAGAATATTGCCTTTAGCTGGAGAGATGCACCATATTTATTAATGAACAACCATAAATATTTTCACGCAAATACACTTAGAAGCGTTTCCGTTCCTATATCACCCAACTGATATGATGTGCAGTAGCTGTAAAGGGAGCTCAGAAGTCTGGGCAAGGCAACTTGACAGGCCATGTTCGGAAACTGAAGGACATAGCAGCAGAGCTACACAATACGGTGGAGAAGTGGGAGTCATTCAACGGCAAAGGACACCTCATCGTGAATGACATCGTCAATGTCAAACTCCAGTTTATGTGAGTGCAAAGTAGTCTTATACTGACAGAAAGATGCATTCACTATGGAACTGTATTGTACAGTTTACATTTCTTTACACATTGAAAGGAATTATTTTTAATTAGATTTTTTAATTAAAACAGAATATAACAGTGAAATAAATACTAAAATAGATAAAAGTACAGTAGCAAACAGGCACCATACTTTAAATCCAACCAGCTAATTAATTTCTACTAGTACTACTACTTAAATTTTTTCCCTCAAAATATATATTATGATTAGTCTTTCAGTGATATTTTTACTTGTGTATACATATGCGCTTTTTTATGCATGCAGACATGCACATACACACATGTTCATGCATGAAATTAATGCACATTTATGTGCATATATTAATTATTTTTATCTATGCAAACACACAATATATGTGCTGATAAATACAAAAAGTACTAAACGTTTGATTAAAAAAAATAAACCAAGAACTTTGAAGCACCAAGGGTGAAAGTCCAGTATTCAGATGATTTTTTATAGTTTACCTACCCCTCTACCCCCACCTCCCTCCAATTTTCTGTGAACTTTAGTACATCACATAATCATGTTCCATGCAGTTCCTTTTTTTTTTTTTTTTTTTTTTTTTTTTTTTTGCTGCCCCATCATCTGCACCGTTTCAGTGGCATTACTTCCACGCCTCTCATTTAGATTCCCCCATACACGGCCACACCCGGGTTCGTCCGTCGCAGTTCCAGCGTCAGCAGTCCACAGGGAACCATCGATGTAAGGTCGCCAGGAGGCCACACACGCAGAAGGAGAAGACTGGTCCCCACCTTCCAGTGACAAATTGTAGACAAATTATAAAGGGAATTACTGCTCCCATGGTTGTAAAAGGCTGTATGACCATTAACCTTGAACCTATGGTCATATCTGTCTGTATGTCTATTTTCAGGTCCCAGCAGAATGGTGACACTGAAGGGGAAGAGGAACAAATGACTGTCAAAGCGCTGTCACAAAAGTTGGAACCAAAGTGCCAGGAACTGCATCTTATATTAGAGTCCATGGTGAGTCTGTAAATTTAAGAAAAAATTATTCAGGAAAATATCACAACAAGAATGTGAACAGGTGTCTGCAGTTCTCTTCTAGCTGGCTGTCCACAGAACTTCAGAAGTTCCTCAAGCCTCTCCAACATGTTCAAAATTCTACCACCGTAACTCATTTTTAAGGTGTACAAGTCTCAACATTGTGACCTCTTTTTAGAAAATTGTGCAGGCTTCTTGTTGAACAGAGAAGAAAGTACAAGATCTCAGGTAGGTCTCTATTTCAAGTCATTTCTGGAACAACATCTCAGTATGTTTCTGGTCCTTTTTGAAAGTATGTCCCTTCAAGGTCTGTCCACATTTCTGCTGGTGATACAGTTTTCTGCGTTTTCAGATTTGACAGATAAAAAAATGGTGGGAGAGATTTTGCTTTTGGTCGCGAGCTGTACAAACCCGGAATTCACTGCCTTTTTCAGCCTGTCATAGTTTGTATTTCACATCTTTTTCAGGCAGCCTTTGAATAATTGAGGCAATCCATTCCGTACTCTGTATTCTTTGGATTCACATCTATTTGTGGCTGCCTTCACCTCTACACTCCATCTCGCTCACTACGATTGGCTTCAGATCCACTCTGTTTATGCATACCCAGATTCAAACACTCCACTGTTGGCTGCCGTTCATTCTCTGTCTCTGGACCTTGCACCTGGAATGAACTTCCTCTTTCGCTTCGTCAAGTCTCCACTCTCAGCTCTTTCAAGTCTGGCCTTAAAACCCACCTCTTCCCAGAATAGCCCCCCCTTGCCTGCCCTTCCTGTCTTTAGTTTCTACAGTTTTAGTTATGCATGTGTGTGAATGACTGGTGCGAAACCGCTTTGGTGTGTCTCTGCACAAGATTCAGCGCTATATAAATACCATTATTATTATTATTATTATTATTATTTTGTCCATAATTTTTATATGTGTGTGCTGTGTGTGTGTGTGTGTGTTTCCATGTGTGGTTTGTGTCAGTACTTGCCGTCCACCCATAATGTCCAGCAGTGAAGGGCAGCAATGAGGAACCACCACTCCTGTCTGTTTTGGGTCTCTCTATAGTATCCCAGGTGTGATTCAGGTTCCTGTGTTTTCCTTTGACTGTTCTGCGCCAGGTGGTCTTTGGTCTTCCTCTTTTGCATCTACCTTCTGGTGACCAGTGAAGGGCTGTCTGAGTGATGTTATCTTACTCTCTTCACATGATGTGTCCAATCCATTTCCACTTCCTTCTCATGATGGTGGTCTCCATGTTCTCATGACTGCATTGGGCAAGTAGTTGTTGATTGGATATGCTACTGGGTCTGAAGATTTGCAGGATTCTCAGTTGAGTGTCATCAGCTCTGTTTTTCTGGCTGATCTTCAGGCCTATATAGATTGGCTGTGCAAAGGGGTTTGTGTCAGACTGACATGTTATTGTAAAGCACTTTCACTAGTTTCAGATGTTGAAAAATGATGGGCGTAATAGCCCAGTGTTTAAAGCATTGAACTTTCAATCTGAGGGTCCTGGGTTCGAATCTCAGTAACAGCGCCTGGTGGGTAAAGGGTGGAGATTTTTCCAATCTCCCAAGTCAACATATGTGCAGACCTGCTAGTGCCTGAACCCTCTTCGTGTGTGTACGCAAGCAGAAGATCAGATATGCACGTTAAAGATCCTGTAATCCATGTCAACATTCAGTGGGTTATGGAAACAAGAACATACCCAGCAATGTGCACCCCCAAAAATGGAGTATAGCTGCCGACATGGCGGGGTAAATACGGTCATACACGTAAAAGCCCACTCGTGTACATATGAGTGAATGTGGGAGTTGCAGTCCACGAACACAGAAGAAGAAGATGTTGAAGCGCTGTGTGAATGTACTCTTATTATATAGTATTTTATTCATCTTCAAGACAGAGGCTATACTTAAAGGCTGTGACTTGTAGAGATTTCATACTTGAAATTGCCAGGGTGCAGGTGAATGATGCATGTATTGTTTTTTTTTATACACTGAACAGAACAGATGAATTTCATCATAGTTCAATCCTCAGGAAAAAAAAATATTCCTGAGGCAAAATATTCATCTAAATTCTAACAGCAAAAAACATTGAGCTTGATTCTTTATTTTTTTTATTGAATGTAGAACTGTGTTTCTTCCAAAGTCATATTATAATGCATGCACATACACACATGTATATAAAATCCTTGTACCCACACACAGAGTCACACACACACACACACACGTGCGTGCACACACACACACACACACACACACACACGCGCGCTCACTACGATCAGCTTCGGATCCACTCTCAACTTTTGGTCGCCATTCTTTCTCTGTCTCTGGACCTTGCAACTGGAATGAACTTCCTCTTTCGCTTCGTCAAGTCTCCACACTCAGCTCTTTCAAGTCTGGCCTTAAAACCCACCTCTTCCCAAAATAGCCTCCCTTCCCTGCCTCTTCCTTGTCTTCAGTTTCTCCGGTTTTAGAGTTATGCATGCGTGTGAATGAATGGTGCGAAAGCGCTTTGATTTGTCTCTGCACAAGATTCAGCGCTATATAAATGCCATTATTATTATTATTATCACACGCATGCATGCATGCATGTAAATGACGGCAGTGTGCTCTCTGTGCAGGAAGTAACAGTGAGCAAGCTGTCGTCCCTGCTGTCCATGGTTCAAGGCGTCCAGTCACTGTGTGTCCACAGAGGGGACAGTGACCATGTTCTCTTCACCTCATGGACAATACACAACTTTGGTCAGTTCCTGCTTACTCTCTCTCTCTCTCTCTCTCTCTCTCTCTCTCTCTCTTTCTCTCTCTCTCTCTCTCATGCACACATACACACAGCCACACACACACTCTTTCTCTCTCCCACACACACACTCACTCACTTGCATACGCACACACACACACACACACACACACAGAGAGAGAGAGAGAGAGAGAGAGAGACCAGAATTGATTCAGAGTCATGCTAGATAGTTTAACATCACTTGAGTTCATCTGACTGCAACACAGTTGCTCATGCGCTGTTAGCGTTATTTTTGTTTATTTGCCTATTCGTGTGTGTGTGTGTGTGTGTGTGTGCATTTGTGCACATAAACTGTGCACAAATATGTGTGGTGTGTGTATACATCCAAGCACATAAACTGTACACAAATGTGTGTGGCATGCGTGTGTACATCTGCACATGTAAACTTTGCACAAAATTGATGTGTGGTGTATGTGTACATCTGTGCATGTAAACTGTGCACAAATATGTGTGGTGTCTGTGTACATAAACTGTGCATGTGTATGCACAAATACGTGTGGTGTGGGTTTTTTTCTTCACATCTGTGCATGTAAACTGTGCACACAAATCATGTGTGGCGTGCATGTGTACATCTGTGACTGTGTAATTTTGCAGCAGAGACGCTGGACACGCTGCACGCCATGTACGCCAAAGAGCTGAGCCTGAAGAGGCAAGTGTGCCAGCACGTTGCTTTCGCCGACTCACGACCGTCGCTGATGCTGCACAGCGTGACCTGGCTGCTGCAGCCGTACGTCAACAGCAAGATGCTGGTTCTGGCCATGCTGCAGGAAACAGGCCACAGTTCATGACCTCAGGTCACAGGTCATGACCTTCCAGTAGGTCACAGGTCATGACCCTCCTGTAGTAAAGCTTGATAACTTTTGGACCAAACTGTTGTTTAGGGAGGGGGGGGGGGGATAATCTGTATGTGACAAGCTGGCATTTCATGGCCTGAAAAAAAAAATCACAACTTTCGGACCAAACAGTCGTTGTGGAGAATTAATCTGTCATGGAGGAAAGTGGCAGGATGGTTAAGACACGTCTCAGTGTCTGTGAGGGTCTGGGTTCGAAATCCTGTTCTCACCTTTTCTATCAAGTTTGTTCCAATGTTCCTCACTCCACCCAGGTGTGAATGGGTACCTGACCGACTAGGAAAGGTAAATACGGAGGAAGGAGAGGGCTGGGCCATGCCTTCCTATACCCAGCCCTAGACACAGTGGATATGGATTCACTGCCTTCCTATACCCAGCCCTAGACACAGTGGATATGGATTCACTGCCTTCCTATGGCCAGCCCTAGACACAGTGGATATGGATTCACTGCCTTCCTATGGCCATCCCTGGACACAGTGGGTATGGATTCACTGCTTTCCTATGGTGAGCCCTAGACACAGTGGATATGGATTCACTGCCTTCCTATGCCCAGCCCTAGACACAGTGGATATGGATTCACTGCTTTCCTATGGCGAGCCCTAGACACAGTGGATATGGATTCACGGCCTTCCTGTGCAGAGCCCTAAACAGTGGATATGGATTCACTGCCTTCCTGTGCAGAGCCCTAAACACAGTGGATATGGATTCACTGCCTTCCCATGCAGAGCCCTGGACACAGTGGATATGAATTCATTGCCTTCCTGTGCAGAGCCCTAAACACAGTGGATATGGATTCACTGCTCCGATGGACGTAAATGGCTTTGGGGTCCTATAACCTTGCAAGAGGAGGCATACAAGAAAATATTTTGATGCATTTCAGAAGTGAATATTTTCATGATAGGGTGTGGGGAGGAAGATTATCACGAATTTTGTTAGAGAACCCATCATTGTGTTGACAACATGCTTTCTCGAGTAGGATTGTTCAGTTAGACATCAGCAGATGAAAAAGGCTGCAGTTGAATATCAGTGATTGACTTTCACTTTTCAGTTCCTATTTACACGTACGCACGCACCTCAAGACTGGCTTATTGTCTATATACATGTAAAGAATTTCACTGTTTTACATATGCAAACAATAAAATAAAATGAAAATAAGTTAAAGCTGAGTATATTAAGAAAGTATGTACATTAAAATTATAATCAAACACACACACACATGCACACACACGCACGCACGCATGATGACTAACCTTTGCCCCTTAACCTTTACCGAGTTTGAAGTGAACAGGTCTATTGTATTGTTTTGACACAAACTGAAGCTGTGGCTGAGAGGGTTGAGCTGAAATATTTGGTGCTGGGGAGTGTTGTTTTTTCACACAGAAACTTGGTGAAAGCGTTAAACAGCAATGCAACTTGTTATTGCAACTGTGTGTCTGTGTGTTATACTATGATACATCTGATTATTTGTATTTGTATTTCTTTTTATCACAACAGATTTATGTGTGAAATTCGGGCTGCTCTCCCCAGAGAGGGCGCGTCGCTACACTACAGCGCCACCCTTTTTTTTTTTTTTTTCCTGCGTGCAGTTTTGTTTGTTTTTCCTATCGAAGTGGATTTTTCTACGGAATTTTAAAAGGAACAACCCTTTTGTTGCCGTGGGTTCTTTTACGTGCACTAAGTGCATGCCGGCTGCACACAGGACCTCAGTTTATCGTCTTATCCGAATGACTAGCGTCCAGACCACCACTCAAGGTCTAGTGGAGGGGGGAGAAAATATCAGCGGCTGAGCCGTGATTCAAACCAGCTCGTTCAGATTCTCTCGCTTCCTAGGCGGACGCGTTACCTCTAGGCCATCACTCTGTACACAGGTGCAGAAATTTCATGTTGGACATATGCAAACAATATAATAAAGTGCAAATAAACTAAAGCTTGTAAATATAACAGTATTGCACAGCCAAGAAGCATGAGTGTGTTGTACCCAAGAGTTAACTTTCTATGCCCTCTGTGCCCATACTATATCAATTCCTGTCATCAGTCTTTTCCTTTCTTTCTTTGTTTTTTTTTTTTTCTTTTGTCTTCACTTTTTTCCCCATTTATTTGTTTTCTCTCTCTCCTTTTTTTGTGTGTGTGAATAAGAAGCCGCATAACTGTAAATAAATACAAAATAACCACCACCACTCAACCCATCCCCTGGGCACACACATACGCACAAAAACACGAAACGCGAGACAGAATGAGAATATTTTTTATTCAGAACAGGCCACAACCACAGTTTAAAGGGAATATCACCTAATGTTTAACGGATAGTAGTTACAATACAAGCACAGATTCTAGAAAACTGTAAGCAAAATAGTGCAAATGAAACATGAATGATGAATACATAATAAAACATCAGATGTACTGATATAGTCGCCTCATTGTTTCATTGACAAATAAAGCCACATCAGTCAAAACAATTTCATTTTCAGATGTCGTAAGTAGATTTAATGTGAAAAGACAGATTTTAATGTTACTAATATTTAATTAGTTTTTAAACCTTATGTCACTGAGACAGAGAGATTACTGATGACAGTAATCAAGTCTGCGCCCTTTTGAATCATGTTATTATTATATTGTAAATATGAATACACATTTCATTTACATCTTCATCAACACTATGATGATGACAAAGCACCATCATTAACATAAAGTATCTGAAAAAAGAAACAGTAAGAAAAGCAAAAGTAATGATAACTTCAGTTGTTTAAATAGAAGGAAGGTTAACTCACTCAGTACGGCCAGTCCTCTTCTCCTCAACACAGACCACTCGGATGTCCAGTGGGTGTCTGAATGACCCAACCTTTAGCTTCCGTCGTCAGAATTGTGGTATTCTTTGTCAACATTCACGTCTTCAGTATAAGAGCCTTACGCTTGCAATATTTTGATGATGGTAATTGGGGTGAAACGCTGTTAACGTTGTCTCTTTCGCCGTTCGTATGGAGAGAGTTAATAAAATGTAGAAGAGAGTAAGAATGAACAGTGGAAGAAAAATTACAAACGTTCCAGGGATCGCGTTAACGCATGTTTTTCGCGTATTTGACGCATTTTGATTTTCGCTGACGCATTTTCACAGCGCTCACGCGTAACACTTACGCAAAACAACTTTTACTCCAAGCCATATCAATGCAACTTTAGGACTGACTTGGCAGCTAGGTTTGCGATACTGAATCAGATGGTACAAGACAAAGTGTCTGTGCATGCGGAGCACTGCGAGATGCCTACGTGACTCTTAACAGCTACAGCCAATTAACAGAGTATGCGCAACTTGCAATGGAAGGTCCGGCAGCATTGAGCCAGTGCAACGAACTGATTGTCAGGGCTTGTGGTGAATTTCAGCGCCGACGTGAGCGGCGAAAATAGGTGAGTAAACCTTTGATTTAGTGTCATAGGTCTGACGCAATTCTGACTCTAACTTACGCGTTTTTTTGCCGACTTTGCGTAAGCTGCACGCGTTTTGAAAAAGTCTAGCGCGACCCCTGACCTTCATTAAAAAACAAAAGGAGCAGCGGTTTTTTTTCTGAACACAATGATTGTAGACATGTGCAAAGCAGAAAAAGGTAGAAAAATTGAGAGGTTGATGCAAAACATTTAAGTACAAAGAACTTTTTTTTTTAATGTCCTTAATGTACAAGGAAAGATACTGACATGAATGTCCTGGAAAAATGCACAAACACACATAAGCACACACTCACACGTGCATACACAATCATACACTCTCACACACATGCACACTCACACACATACACATGCAAAGCGCACGCTTGCACAAAGACTAATCAGCATCATACAATTATGAAACAAAATGTAAACAGCAAATAGGTCCCCCATGCAACACGCACTTAGTGCATTTAAAAGAACCCACGGCAACAAAGCTGTTGTCCCTGGCAAAACTCTGTAGGAATATCCTTTTTGACAGTAGAACAGATGCACTTACAGACAGATAAAAGTGCAAGGCCAGGCTGCACTGTAGCTACATGCTGTTCCTGGAAAGAGCAGCCTGAATTGCACACAGAGTGACTGGTTGTGACAAAGAGCAATACAATACATTATTATTAATATTTTTTTTTTTTTTTTTTTTTTTTTTCATCACTACTACCTTTTTATATCATAATTATTATTATTTATTTATTTATGTAAGCTTATCTTTTTTTTTCTTCTTTTTTTTTCTCAAGGCCTGACTAAGCGCGTTGGGTTACGCTGCTGGTCAGGCATCTGCTTGGCAGATGTGGTGTAGCGTATATGGATTTGTCCGAACACGGTGACGCCTCCTTGAGCTACTGAAACTGAATACAATACAACACAACACAACACAACACAATACAATACAATATGGCTAAAAACACTTTTTAACTTTTCATGTATAAAAACCCTTTTGATTCTGGCTAAATATAGGTTTTAAATGAAAACATGAGACAATACCTGGAACGAAAATCAAAGGTCTCATTCACAACCGAAATGACTGGAAAAGATTTGATGGTGCATTACGGTCCAGCCAGAGGGAAGAGCATTAAGTAAGCAAGTAAGCACACACAGGTTATAACAATAGTAGCAGGAGGAGGGATGCATAGCTATGTGCTCTCTCCCGAGGGGGAGAGCAGCCTGAATTTCACACAGAGAAATCTTTTGTGGCAAACAGTAATAGAATACGGTACTGTTTTGGGGTTTTTTGGTCTTTTCTTTTTTTTACATTAAAATATAAAGCAATACATAATACAATCCAATCCATTACAATACATAATTCAATCCAATCCATTAAAATACAATACATAATACAATCCAATCCATTAAAATACTATACATAATAAAATACAATCCATTAACTCTTTCCATACGAACGGTGAAAGAGATGACGTTAACAGCGTTTCACCCCAATTACCATCATCAAAATATTGCAAGCGGAAGGCTCTTATACTGAAGACGTGAATGTTTACAAAGAATACCACAATTCTGATGACGGAAGCTAAAGGTTGGGTCATTCAGACACCCACTGGACATCGAGGGGTCTGTGTAGAGAAGAGAGGACTGGCTGTACTGAGTGAGTTAAAATACAATACATAATACAATACAATCCATCACAACACAACGCAATACAGTACAGTGTGGGTACTGGGCGTGCCCCATCATGTGCCCCATCATGTTCACAGTTCATCCCTGGGTCCTTGTTCCCCGGCGGCATCCTCCCCCGGCGTGTCGGGTCTGGAGGTGAGAGTGGCCAGTTCTGGCAGCAGCTGCAGCCACAGGGCCACGCGGTCGCGGTAAGGTCCCAGGTGAGGCACCACGCGGGGGGACGGCGACAATGACAGGTACTCTTCCCTGTCCGCCGTGAACTGCGGCCACGATCCTCCCCCAAGGGCGTCTTTACTTGGGGGGTTCGGGTCCCTGTGGAACAGAATGGGATTGGTCTTTGTTACCTGAGGTCCTGTAAAAGACAATGGGATAGGTCTTTATATAAACAGGGTTCATTTCTGTAGAGTGCAATGGAATATGTCTTTATTACCAAGTGTTCCTGTAGAAGAGAATGGAACATGTCTTTTATTACCCAGGTTCCTGCAGAACAGAATGGAATATGTCTTTATTACCAAGTGTACCTGGTTAACAAGGAATACTGGGGATGTGGGTAGTACACCAAGGGCAAAAACATGAATTGGAAAACACAAACACAAATACAGTAAGATTTCAGATGCTCATGCATAAACATATAAGTGCTTTTGTACATGCACTCAATCACATGCACGGAAGAAAAGAAGAAGAAGAGGGGGAGGAGTAGGAGGAGACAAAGAATGAGAACAAGCACCAACAACTCACCCAGTTTTTGCAAACGCTGTCCACAAGGCAACCAGCTGACGCGACAGGGTCTGCTCCTCTTCTGTCAGCGTCGTCTTGTTGGCCATCAGGAAGAAGGAATCTTCCGGAAACTCCTGGTCCAGGTCGAACAGCAGCAGCTCATCGTCGCCATGGTGGGTGCCAGGGACAGGACCCTGGCTGTTGAAGGCGAAGTCATGGTCGATGACGTACATGTAGTGGGCAGCGGAGCGAGGGCCAGCAGCCAGGAACTGTGACCACTCCACAGTGGGCACCATCATCTGGCAGTCCCCGGACAGCTCCACCACAGGGCCCATCGACGTCCACACGTCGCTGCCAAACTCGGCACGGCGGTAGAAGAACTCTGTAGTCTGCAAGAGCAAAACGATTTTAACCAGGAGTCAGTCGTGTCTGACTATCACCATCAGGAGAACAGTGGAGGCAACTGCTGTCCAGACTGTCTTGGCTAGAATTTGATTATAGCGGAGAGTGTCTTGATCAAGTTGCATTCCCACTCTCTCTGCCATGAGGGCTTTTGGACAGTCCGTGTTGGAATTGTCCTCAAAGGCCAACTAGCCCCCAAGGCTGTAAAACTAAGTATCAGCGCAATCATCCCTTCTAGTTTGAGAGTCACCGCACCGTCCTTCACAAAATACTAAACTGTAAATTAATTCCCATTGTAGTGGAGAAACCATTTACCATACACATTGCACTTTGCTGTTGGAAAGAAAATCAAACTGCTGACAAGACCAGAGTGACTGGTCTGTAGTCGCAATTGGATAGGCCACAACACCCATGGTAGAAATCAACTAAAATTCACAGGCTCTTGCCTTGCCTTGCCTTGCCCAGGTCTTAGCTCCGTGGGGAACTGTCGGGGCACTGCAATGTTGACTCATGCACTACCCTTCTCCATTCTGGACGATCATGTGTGATAGTTTGTGTCTCAGCAAACATCAGCCATGTAGGGGCTGTAGATAGAGGTAGTACCTTTGGTATCTGGCATGCTACCTCCCTGTCTGGAAGGGTGGAAGGCACCACTGATCATCATCCATCCCTAAATCTCTCACGTGATGGCTCCAAGTGCCTTACCCCGGTACACCGCTTCAGCTGGTGGGGTAAACCACGTGAGGGGGTGATGTTAACACGGCATCACTGGGCATATGAACTTCCACGAAGAAATCACCGGCCAGGGCGGAAGGGCTCAGCCAGAACTCGTCAACCACATGTTCGTGACCAAGGCGAAGGAGAACCTCGACTATGGTCAGGCCTGGAGAGGACTGGACACCGCCAGGTGACAACTGCCCGAGACACACCTCACAGGCTTTGAACATCCTAATTCAGTTTGAAAGGGTCAGGTGAAAGGTTCCACAACATTTTACAGCCATCACAACACCTACTTCATGTGTCACTGTGTCCAGGGCTCGGCGTTGGAAGGCAGGGCCCAATCCTCTCCTGCTGTTTTAACTCACTCAGTACGGCCAGTCCTCTCTTCTCCTCTACACAGACCCCTCGGATGTCCAGTGGGTGTTTGAGTGACCCAACCTTTAGCTTCCGTCGTCAGAATTGTGGTATTCTTTGTCAACATTCACCTCTTCAGTATAAGAGCCTTCCGCTTGCAATATTTTGATGATGGTAATTGGGGTGAAACGCTGTTAACGTCGTCTCTTTCGCCGTTCGTATGGAGAGAGTTAACCTTCCCCCAACCAAAGTCAGGTACACATTCACACCTGGGTGGAGAGAGGAAAATCAGAGTAAAGTGCCTTTCCCAAGGACACAACACCATGCAGAAACAGGGCCTCCCATCCTGATCACTGGTCAACACTGGATCGGAAATCTAGCAACAAAATGATCCTGATATGGTGCCTCTTAAATCGTAAATCTGTAAAAAACAATATTTATAAAAATAAAAAAAAGTGTAGGTGATAACATAATTTTATAATGTGCTCTCTCTCTCTCTCTCTCTCTCTCTCTCTCTCCACACACACACACACATGTATAAATATAAAAATTAAAATTATATATATATATATGTAATTATAATTATAATAAATAATACTTATATAGCACGCAAACTCCCAATTGACAGGCTCAAAGCACCTTACATGAAACAAAACATATACAACAACAGTGCAACTTTTAGTAACATACCTCTGCACATAAAAAACCAACACATATATGTGTGCCTATACACCAAGACAACACTAGAAAAAAATATATATGAAAACACACTCACTCCACATGCATGAAAAGAGAGAGAGAGAGAGAGAGAGGCACAAGTCCGACTGTCCCAGTTTGCGGTGAAAAGACTTGCCTTTTTCAATACAGGGTTGTTGCTCATCCCGGTTAAAAGGAAGCACATGTCCAGCTGGCCTTGAAAGAAATCTGCAGTTAACAACTGCTCTTCTGTCAGGTTTTCAAACATCATGTATCCCAGGACGATAGACCCCTCCTGGTTGTTGAAGCCTTGGATGATGTCGACGGCCTTTGCACTACCGTCCTGCAGCAGCTCGTGTGGTTCACGGGGAATGAGCTCACCTGTGTGGCCACACAGAGATCCAGGTGTTCTGAGGACAGTGAGAATCACTTTGTGTTTCCAGTTTCAGATTCTAAACTGAGGAGGCATCACTGCGCTCGAGAAAAATTCAATATGCGCTAGGCAGATGCTTGACAGCAGCATAACCCAACATGTTGGTCAGGCTTTGATTTTATGCATAGATGTCTATATATATATATATATATCTGTGTGTGTGTGTGTGTGTGTGTGTGTGTGTACCTGTCAAAGCGGATTTCTTCTACAGAATTTTTGTTAGAGGACAACACGTTTGTTGCCATGGGTTCTTTTTTTTTTTTCAGTGCACCAAGTGCATGTAGCACACGGAACCTGTTCATTGTCTCATCTGAATGACTTGATGCTCTGTATGATTTTCCAGTCAAACTTGGGAGAAGGGGAGGCAGTGGGATTCGAAGCCAGACCCTAAAAGATACTACACTGGCAGATAAGCATCTAAACCATTCTGCCACCTTGTGGTGTTGTATTACAGTACAGTAAACATGCATAGCACAGCACAGCACAGTACAATACAGCATTGCAGTGTAGTGTAGTGTAGTGAGGTGTAGTGTAGTGTAGTTTATTACTTTTTTGTCAACAGATTGTGTGAAATGCGGACAGGGAAAGTGTGTTGCCACAGGGCAGTGCCATCCACATTTTTTTCTTTCTTTTTTTTTTTCCCTTTTTTCTTTTTTTTGTCTTCAGTGCATTTGTTTCATTACCATTTTTCTACAGGATTTTGCCAGGGACAACCCTTTTTCTGCTGTTGGTTCTTTAACATGCACTAAGTCCATGCTACACACACACCTCTGTTTATCATCTAATCCAAATGACTAGCATCCCGATCACCACTCAAGATCTAGTGGACTGAAAGGGGGTGGGAGGGGGGGGTTGGGGGGGGGGGGCGTTGGGGGGGAGCAAAAATCCTGTGTCTGAATATGGTGGGACTTAAACTTTTCGACACACAATTCCTCGCTAGAGTTTCAACCACATGTTCTCAGCTACCTAACACTACCAAAACCAGGTAGAAAAAAAAAGTAGGTGTGGGTGGGTGAGGGGGGACTATCTTGAGAATATATCAGTGAAGTGTGCTTCAGGGTTGTCACACCACTTCCTTCTTCTTCTTCTGCGTTCACTCGTATGCACACGAGTGGGCTTTTACGTGTGTGACCGTTTTTACCCCGCCATGTGGGCAGCCATACTCCGTTTTCAGGGGTGTGCATGCTGGGTATATTCTTGTTTCCATAACCCACCGAACGCTGACATGGATTACAGGATCTTTAACGTGTGTATTTGATCTTCTGCTTGCATATACACACGAAGGAGGTTCAGGTACTAGAAGGTCTGCACATATGTTGACCTGGGAGATCGTAAAAATCTCCACCCTTTACCCACCAGGCGCCGTCACCGTGATTCGAACCCGGGACCCTCAGATTGACAGTCCAACGCTTTAACCACTCGGCTATTCCGCCCGTCACACCACTTCCGTCTGTGACTGTCCGAGTGATACCAGGTTGGCAGATTGAGGTGAAAGCTTCACTTCACAGAACAGCGTTCATCAGAGCGCATCACCCAGGAAAAGTATTACACCTGATGTTTTCATTGCAATGCCAGTGTACTGTGTTGCATTGCGTTGCATTCATTCATTTACAACAGGTTTTATGTGTACAGAGTTTGGAACGTTTTTTTCCCCCAGGCAGAATTTGGTATGTTTTTTTTCCCCAGGCAGAATTTGGAACGTTTTTCCCCCGGGCAGAAGGCAGAATTTGGTACGTTTTTTTTCCCCAGGCAGAAGGCAGAATTTGGTACGGTTTTTTCCCGAGCAGAATTTGGTATGGTTTTTTCCCCAGGCAGACTTTGGAACGTTTTTTTTTCCCCAGGCAGAATTTGGTATGGTTTTTTCCCCAGGCAGAATTTGGTATGGTTTTTTCCCAGGCAGAATTTGGTATGGTTTTTTCCCCAGGCAGAATTTGGTATTTTTTTCCCCAGGCAGTTTTTTTTTCCCAGGCAGAATTTGGTATGTTTTTTTCCCCAGGCAGAATATAGAACAGAATTTGGTATGTTTTTTTCCCCAGGCAGAATTTGGTATTTTTTTCCCCAGGCAGAATTTGGAACGTTTTTTTCCCCAGGCAGAATTTGGCATGTTTTTTTCCCCAGGGAGGGCGAGTTTCCATAATCTGGCACCACCTTTTTTTCTTCTTTTTTTCTTTTCTTTTCTTTCTGCATGTTTTTTTTTTTTTTGCTTTTTGTTTTTTTGTATAAGTGTGGATTTTTCAACCCTCTCGTTGCAGTGGTTTTTGTTTCGTTTGTTGTTGTTGTTGTTGTTTTGTTGTTGTATTTTACATGCAGTGGGTGCATGCTGAACACGAATCTTCTTTTCATTGTCTCTTCTGAAAGACTACACCTAGACCACAACACAAGGTTAATCAGAGGGAGGGGTGGGGGTCGGTAAGTCTTGATCCTTGCTGGTATCAAATTCGAGACTATCATCTTTTAGTCACACGCTCTGCCACTGAGTCATTACTGCTCTGAGATGTGTGTGTGTGTGTGTGTGTGTGTGTGACAACGCCACTGACCTTAAGCTAAAATATATAAATAAATACTGACTGAAAGCAAGCAAGAAAGAAAGGCTCTTACCATCAACAACAGGATAGTAAAAGTTATACAACGGAGACGTCATGGCATACTCCCAAGCTTTGTCCAACAAAAGATCCACCGGTTGTTGCTTTAAACACTGAACCAACTGACGACTGTCCCCTCCCTCGCAGTCAAACAGATCTGCAAAACCCTTGAACGCGGCCTTGAAATCCAGGACGTCGGCGTACCGAGAGAGGTGGGCAAAGGCTCCGCTCTGCAAGATGGCTCTCCGGAAGAGACCCCTAGACTGAGGGATCACCAGGTGCAGCCCCACACTCCAACTGCCCGCCGACTCCCCAAAGATGGTGATTCGCTCAGGGTCACCCCCGAAGGCTTCTGCATTGTCCTTGACCCAATGCAGGGCCAGGTTCTGATCCCAGAGTCCCAGGTTTGCGGGGAGCATACCATCGCCGGAAGAAAGGAAGCCAAGGACTCCCAGGCGGTACTGAATGACGACCACCATCACTCTTCCGTCCACCACCAGCTTTGAGGGCCTGGAACCACACAAAGAGGTTGCTTTGGTCAATGGGTTAAAGGTTAAAAGGTTAAAGGTCCCATAGCCTTGTACAACCATCAGGTTTGTAAAGTCATATCCACTTTTACCTTGATGTTTAGAAATGATAATGATAATGAGAATAATCAAAAAATAAAAATAATAAAACCAATAATAACGATGATAATAATAATAATAATAATAATAACAACAATAATAATAATAAGTATAATGACAATAATAATAATATTAAAAATAACGATACTGATTATCACCTGTAAAAATAAGCACCACCCATAAGAAGCCCCCCTCCATGGATGAAGACCATGACCGCCATGGGCGTGGCAGCGGTGCCGGCGCTCTCTGTGTCCCCATCAGCAGGTGTGTAGACGTCCAGCATCAGACAGTCCTCACTGGTTGGCCTTGACCCGATCATCATGGACCCCTGCAGGATCAGTGTCATCAGTGTCACATGGACCCCTGCAGGATCAGTGTCATCAGTGTCACATGGACCCCTGCAGGATCAGTGTCGTCAGTGTCACATGGATCCTTGCAGGATCAGTGTCGTATGGACCCCTGCAGGATCAGTGTCATCAGTGTCACATGGACCCCTGCAGGATTAGTGTCATCAGTGTCACATGGACCCCTGCAGGATCAGTGTCATCAGTGTCACATGGACCCCTGCAGGATTAGTGTCATCAGTGTCACATGGACCCCTGCAGGATCAGTGTCATCAGTGTCACATGGACCCCTGCAGGATCAGTGTCATCAGTGTCACATGGATCCTTGCAGGATCAGTGTCAGTGTCACATGGACCCCTGCAGGATCAGTGTCATCAGTGTCACATGGATCCTTGCAGGATCAGTGTCGTCAGTGTCACATGGACCCCTGCAGGATCAGTGTCATCAGTGTCACATGGACCCCTGCAGGATCAGTGTCGTCAGTGTCACATGGACCCCTGCAGGATCAGTGTCGTCAGTGTCACATGGATCCTTGCAGGATCAGTGTCGTCAGTGTCACATGGACCCCTGCAGGATCAGTGTCATCAGTGTCACATGGATCCTTGCAGGATCAGTGTCATCAGTGTCACATGGACCCCTGCAGGATCAGTGTCATCAGTGTCACATGGATCCTTGCAGGATCAGTGTCGTCAGTGTCACATGGACCCCTGCAGGATCAGTGTCATCAGTGTCACATGGATCCTTGCAGGATCAGTGTCGTCAGTGTCACATGGACCCCTGCAGGATCAGTGTCGTCAGTGTCACATGGATCCTTGCAGGATCAGTGTCATCAGTGTCACATGGACCCCTGCAGGATCAGTGTCATCAGTGTCACATGGACCCCTGCAGGATCAGTGTCATATGGACCCCCTGCAGGATCAGTGTCATCAGTGTCACATGGATCCTTGCAGGATCAGTGTCATATGGACCCCCTGAAGGATCAGTGTCGTCAGTGTCACATGGACCCCTGCAGGATCAGTGTCATCAGTGTCACATGGATCCTTGCAGGATCAGTGTCATCAGTGTCACATGGATCCTTGCAGGATCAGTGTCATCAGTGTCACATGGATCCTTGAAGGATCAGTGTCACATGGACCCCCAGAAGGATCAGTGTCACATGGACCCCCTGAAGGATCAGTGTCATCAGTGTCACATGGACCCCTAAGGATCAGTGTCACATGGACCCCTACAGGATCAGTGTCACATGGACCCCTGAGGATCAGTGTCACATGGACCCCTAAGGATCAGTGTCACATGGACCCCTAAGGATCAGTGTCATATGGACCCCTGAGGATCAGTGTCATATGGACCCCTAAGGATCAGTGTCATATGGACCCCTGCAGGATCAGTGTCATCAGTGTCATATGGACCCCTGCAGGATCAGTGTCATCAGTGTCACACGGACCCCTGAGGATCAGTGTCATCAGTGTCACATAGACCCCTGCAGGATCAGTGTCATCAGTGTCACATAGACCCATGCAGGATCAGTGTGTGGGTTTCTTTACAATGGGGTCTCTCACTATTCACTTTCACAAACATAATGTCAAACTTGTACACCTGAACTGAGGGGATGGGGGATGGGGGATGAGGGTGTGGGGAATCTTATTCGCTTTCCCTAAAAGCCACAACGGCGTCAATTTTTTGTGTGGAAATTACTTAACCAGCAACAGAGACAATGAGACACTGTCTGTATTTCTCATATGTCAGTGTCTGAATCCATCCCCATGGAAGTGTAGCGTATGGCCTTGTCATGTAGTCCCAAAACAAAAATGGTAATCCACAACAGTCTACAGTATAATGATATAATAATAAACTGAACACACATACACACACACACACACACAAATATATAGATAGATAGATAGATAGATATATATATATATATATATATATATATATATATATATATATATATAGACACACACATACACACACATATATAGATATAGATATATATATATAACTGTAGTAGTATCACACACACACACACACACACACACACATATATATATATATAGAGAGAGAGAGAGAGAGAGAGAGAGAGTGAGTGAGAGACAGACAGAAACTGAGAGACAGAGTCAGAGGAAGAAAGAAATTTCAAATAAATTCTGAAATAAAAAATACATTATGTTCTCTGATTTTTTTAAATCATGGGTAAACAAAATTATCTTCTCCGAGGAAAACCTTTGACAGGTATTTGAACATACTTTATGGGAAAATAAAACACTGGATAATGTATTGCTGTTGAAAACATTTTCAAAATATTGTAATATCTGTCCTAAAATATGAAAATACGTGCTGGTTATCTAGTTTCCCTAATATTTTGCTGAAACAAAAATGTGTATGTGGTATAGTGATAAGTTATATATTGCCTTCATAAATGGAATGGAAATTGTGTTTAGCTATTGGTGAGATATACCAACAAAAAGAAAGTTGAACATTTATTTTGACGAATGGCCCCGGTTTCACTCTGTAATATATATATATATATATATATATATATATAATTTATATCTCCCTCCCCCCCATTACATTACTCCTTAGGTGATGTTCACTTTCCAGTGTGTTATTATTGTTGTTACTATGTTAGTATTAGTATTATCATTAATATTATTATTGTTGTTGTTGTCAGTGGTAGTTGCGGTAATAGTAGTTTGGTTGTTTTTTGTTGGTTTGTTTTTTTTGTTGTTGTTGTTTTTGTTGTTGTCATTTTTCTTGTTTAGTTTAGTTTTGTCTTGCACTTCAACCTTCTTTTCATTATCAAATAATGTATGTATTTTCGCCATTGCGTTTGTGTATTGCTTGTTTCATATGAACGAGCACAATATAAGCTCAGGCTTGTTGTTGCTCAAGTCTTCTCAATTGAACGCTGTATTTCACCTTGTTTCTTGATATCAAAAATGTTTAAACCAAAGTTCTCTGATTCATAAATCAAAGTGACGGGCACAATAGCCGAATGGTTAAAGTGTTAGACTTTCAATCTGAGGGTCCCGAGTTCGAATCACGGTGACGGCGCCTGGTGGGTAAAGGGTGGAGATTTTTACGATCTCCCAGGTCAACATATGTGCAGACCTGCTAGTGCCTGAACCCCCTTCAAGTGTATATGCAAGCAGAAGATCAAATACACACGTTAAAGATCCTGTAATCCATGTCAGCGTTCAGTGGGTTATGGAAACAAGAACATACCCAGCATGCACACCCCCGAAAACGGAGTATGGCTGCCTACATGGCGGGGTAAAAACGGTCATACACGTAAAAGCCCACTCGTGTGCATACGAGTGAACGCAGAAGAAAAATCAAAGTGTTACAATGTCATCTCACCTGCGGGCAGGCAGGCATGACCTGCTGGGCTTGAAACACCTGGCCTTTCGCTGGCCCAGGGTGGGGCAAGGGCTTCTCATACCTCAGCTCTCCCACAGGGGGCATGGCGTAGGGGATGCCAAGGTAGGCGTTCATCATTCTCCCTTCATCTCCTTCCATGCTGATCCCTTGCAAGGCCCCCCAAGGGGCATGAATGACAGGCACTGAGTGTGCTGGCTGCATCGCCATCACCATCACCATCACCAATGCCAGGAGAAGGGTTGATGGGCACCGGCCCACCATCGTCATCAGCGTCTGATGAAGAGAAATGTTATCATGCGTGTTTATAATACACACACACACACACACACACACACACATATATATATATATATATATATATATATATATATATATACACATATATAGTGAGAGCTGTATTGTCAATGCCGGAAATCACTGATTTACAGCTTAGTCTTTTGTGAAGGACTGTGACTTTCAAACCAGGAGGCAAAGTTGCACTGGCTCTTAGTGCTGCAGCCTTGGGGGCTAGTTGGCCTTTGGGAACCATCCCAACGCCGACTGTCCTAAAACCCTCTTGGCAAGATCTTTCTTGGTGAAAGTATGATCAGTGTGTAATTGTGTGTGTGCATGCGCGCGCGCATGCGTGCGTGTGTGTGTGTGTGTGTGACTGAGTATTTGTGCGTGTGTGTGCATGTGTCGTGTGTGCGTGCATGCGTGCGTGCTTCTGTGAGTGTGTGTGTGTGTGTGTGTGACAGAATTTTCTGAACCAAAAAGGAAAAGTATGGAATCATATCCTCATGGACTCACTTAGTTTAAGTGCACCCTCAAGACACTCTCCAAAGCCCCTCCTTTGAGCTGACAAGCCATATATATCTCCTTTCACCCCTTATCGCCCACCTACTTCTATCCACTCTACCCACCTCCTTCCTCCCCATCCATGCACCCACCCACCCCTCACTCCCTTCCCCACCACCTCCTCCTTCCCTTTTGCCTTTAGTCACAGTATTCTGTAGTTTATTACAATAATTCAAAATTACACCTATTCCATCCAATGTATGTGTATGCATGTTAACAGCTCATTTTGTATTTATGTCCCCCTGCCCTCTGTCTTATCTAATATCGCTGGTATCTATTTGTATTTCTTTTTATCACAACAGATTTCTCTGTGTGAAATTCAGGCTGCTCTCCCCAGGGAGAGCGCGTCGCTATACTACAGCGCCACCCTTTTTTTTGTATTTTTTCCTGCGTGCAGTTTTATTTGTTTTTCCTATCGAAGTGGATTTTTCTACAGAATTTTGCCAGGAACAACCCTTTTGTTGCCATGGGTTCTTTTACATGCGCTAAGTGCATGCTGCACACGGGACCTCGGTTTATCATCTCATCCGAATGACTAGCGTACAGACCACCACTCAAGGTCTAGTGGAGGGGGAGAAAATATCGGCGGCTGAGCCATGATTCGAACCAGCACGCTCAGATTCTCTCTCGCTTCCTAGGCGGACGCATTACCTCTAGGCCATCACTCCACTCGATATATACAGTGCATATATTCCATCAGAGACCAAACTCTAAGTGCAAGTTTACAAAAATGACAGTAACTTTGCACAGCAGGCTGCGTGCCTGGGCAAAGCCCACTAACAGCTGCCTTCAGGCACGGCACTCATCTTTCCTGTTCCTGTAACCCAGTCTGGGCTTCCCTTCAGTCATTCCAATATACAAGGTTTTCTTCTCCCCCTCCCCCCACCCCCATCCCTCTCTCTCTCTCTCTTTCTCTCCAAGCTTCCACATTTCACTCTCCCACCTCTCCTTCCTTCTCAACCCAAGAGCATTATTTTTTATATATTCTGGTGTGTGTGTGTGTGTGTGTGTGACATTAAAATACAAACAGATTTATGTCTTTCCATCATGCCTTTATCATTTGGTTTTGCATAGTCTAGACACCATTTGGCCATTCTGGACAAAGTAAAAAAAATTTAAAAAATAAAAATCTTGTATATTGAGAATTTTGTGCTGTCTTGACAAAAGTCAAATCTACCTCGTCTTCATTCACCTGGCTAAAGGTGCACATGTACCATTGTTATGGTACACATGTACCGCTGTTACGGTTGACATAATTATAGTACTGCACTTATACTAAGGTGCAGGATTTTGCTTTTACTTCTGTTGGCGTCGGCGTTGGATTTCATCCTCCATTGAATTTCACTCGCTTTTGTCAACAAATCAAGTTGACTATTAAAATCACCTGGATTCGGATGATTGTTTGGTGGCAGAATTGGTAGTAGTAAATGTGTGCAAACCTGTGTCTGAGTAGGTAGACGGAATGCACACGGGTATGTCATGTTTCGATGTGTACTTGCTTTTTCTTCTTCTTCTTCTTCTACTCCAGTGCGCATCCGACCTCCCCTCCAAGTGACAGAATCGTCAACATGATGACTGCGGTCACCTCAATGAAAGCTAAGGAAGACAACCTCACTGTGCACGGTGTCCGATCGATAACAAACCAAACGGGAAGTTAGGTCACACGGATTACTGTTTCTCCGTCGAAAATATGCACCCTTGCCAGTGCGTGCGTAAAAACACTATAAACCATATACGTGACTTACCGTTCCTCCCGAACTAGGATGCTGCTGTGCCAGTGAAAAGGATGACAAGCTCAATTCCGAACACATTATGGTCTTCGCTGCAGCAGTCCCCGCAAGTGTCTGCTGGCACCCCAGAACTGCATTTGCAGTGGTGAGAGGCAGTCAGTGAGTGACTGTAAGAACTGTCTGTGTTTGCTGACCAAAGGCGCATGAAGTTTGTTGGAAAACATTTCCGTCTCGATCTGTTTTTCCTCAGTCTTGAAAAAGGAAGATAAAGAATAAAGTATGAATGTGCCACTGAACCCACACAAGTCTCACATGCGGTGTGTGTGTGTGTGTGTGTGTGGAAATAAAGAATTAAAGTATGAATGTGCCCCGGCGCCACTGAACCCACACAAGTCTCATGTGAAGTGTGTGTGTGTGTGTGTGTGTGTGCCAGTGTGTGTGTACGTGTGTGTCGGTGCCCACGGTGTGTGTGTGTGTGTGTGTGTGTGTGTGTGTGTGTGTGTGTAGATAAAGAATAAAAGTAGTATGTATGTGCCCCGGCGCCACTCCGGCAGTGAACACACAAAAATCTCACTGAGTCGCTGATGTGCAGTGTGTGTGTGTGTGTGTGTGTGTGTGTGTGTGTGTGTGTGTGTGTGTGTGTCCGTGTGTGTGTCCGTGTGTGTCAGTGACAGTGACAGAGGGGAGAAACAGAAACTGCAGGGGTCACGGAGCCCGGCTGAGACACTGAGACTCGACTGAAAACGGCACTGAGGTGGAACAAAGGAAATACGCGGCTGCATCACTCAGTCCGGCAAAACTGTTGGAGACATTTTGAAACAGAACTCCACGTGTGGAGCGAATTCAAGGTATGACCTGTCAAAGTCAGCCGGCGACTGAACTGAGAGGACACGCCGGAACTGCACAACTACAATACTGAGAACTGTGAAAACCATGCATATAATTATAGTCTGTATGTGTGAGACTTTGTCAGTCTTGGATTCTTCATGGTTGACCTGGCGATCGCTAACTGCGATTTCAGTTTTACGGTTTTAATTTCAAGGAAGTCTCAACTGAAGCGTGCAGACATACCGGGTCCCCGGGCGGCATATACGCTACCGACCATACCGGCACCTCAGTCGGTGCTGTTCAGTTAAAACTGAAAACGAAACAACTTAAGTGAAACAACTATTAAATTGCCAGACACTGAGGCTGACGGAGCGATCGTCTTCCTGAAACTGAGCCCGTGCGCACCGGCCGGCATATCAGTCGCGCACTCACTGACACACGCGCCCAGCTGTACTACACACTGTGACACACACACA
Organism: Babylonia areolata; assembly: GCF_041734735.1. NCBI lineage: Eukaryota > Metazoa > Mollusca > Gastropoda > Neogastropoda > Buccinidae > Babylonia > Babylonia areolata. Next base: position 49,816,859 of record NC_134895.1, on the reverse strand, counting down.
CACACACACACACACACACACACACACACACACACACACACACACACACACACACACACACACACACACACAGTGACATACTAGTTGACGGTGTGTGTGTGTGTGTGTGTGTGTGTGTGTGTGTGTGTGTGTGTGTGTTTGCATGCACGTTTGACACATTAGGCTATACAACTAACATTGATACGACATTTGCACTTCAACGTATTTCATGCCGCTGAGGCTGTGCATCAGTCATACACTGAGGCTCTACATACTATTCACGGAAATTTAGTTATTTTCAATTTTGAATTGAACACCATTAACTTTGAACACACATGCACACGTACGCACATACACGTATGCACATGCACATCAATGATATTTCATTTTGCACACCTTTTTTAAATGTTAAAAAAAAAATCTTTTCAAACAAAGATTATAGATACAGAGTCTGTGTTCTATTCCAATCAATCTACTGAGTAGTTACTAAATGTATAACTACTAAGCAATTTTTTCATCCAATCAAAATAAGTGAAACGAGAGTACTCCTTCCTGTCCTATTATGGCGACTTTTACAACTTTCGTTTCTGTTCTGATAGTGTCGTCTGCAGTAAATGATTGCGTTTGATGAATGTGTATTTAGTTTCTTTTCCATGGAACGGCTACTTAAAAAATGGAAGCAGTATCGTTACAGATTTGTGCCCTGGATTGCTCTCAATTTGAAAGACCGGTACTGCATTTTGATCAATCGATTTCACTTGATAGCTAGTCCTTGACAGAGTCATGCCTTTGAATTTCATTTGTTGCCTCCCATCAGTAAACCAACTTGTTGCTCCTTGTTTGTGTAACTTGTAGTCCGTCTAGAAGCTTTAGACTTTTCTTTGTTCTCAGCTTAAAGGCCAAACGCTTCATAATTCGTGTTCACTACAGTTCTGATGGTTGATAGTTATCGAGAATGAGAGGTATAACATTTTTCACAACACTGACACTACCACAGGGACGTGAGCAGAAGGTTACCGTTAATTCTTAACAACGAGCAAGTGTATTGTTGTTTTGTTTTGTTTGGTTTTTTTGGGTTTTTTTGGGGGGTGGGGGGGGGGGGGGTGTTTGTTGTTTTTGTTAGACACACGTTTTCTGAATCATTGAAAAAGTGGAGATGTCCTTAGTTAAAATTGTGGAAATGTCTCCTTTTTTTGAAAGGACAGTGGGTTATTGACAACTGTTTGAAGTTACTTATTTCCCATATAAATGTTATCCAGGAACTAAAGAAACAACTCAAACATAACCATGTCTTAGTCCTATACCTGAAGATTCTAAACAGAAATGACAATCAAAGAAAAATACGATCAACAAAATGCAGTAACTTTTGCTCTTTCAGTAAGAACAGGTGTGTGTGTGTGTGTGTGTGTGTGTGTGTGTGTGCGTGTCACTGTCTATGTCTGTATTTCAGTTTAATTTATAATTTGGGGGAGATTCATTTGTGATCATTGCAATACAGTGTTCTTTGATTTGCAAGCAGCAAACACTACCATTTTAATGAAAGGTTTTGTGTAATTTCTTTATAAGCTTGTTTTTCATATTTTATACTTGATTTAAAATTCTTTGCTTCTAACAAAAAAACTATTAAAGAAGTAATGATAAAAAATAATAAATATATATGTATAAATCAACCAAACCAAATGAAACAAAAAGCTTCTTTGTTCACATACTTTCACAACAATAACTATTCCATGGTCAGTTTGTCTTGCACACTACTGGAAAACCCCAGGCTATTATGTAACTAATACATTTTGATTTTTAAAATAAAGATTTGTCCTTGTGATATGAAATGTCTCAATAACCCCTGAAATGGTCTTTTACAGAAGCGTACGGTCTGTACCAAAAGGTGCAACAGACAAGCTGGCTTCAGATGCCTACATCCTCGACACACTCACTGGGCTTCTCTCTGCCTTCCACAAGTGCTGTAATGGTGCCGGTCAGACAGCTGTGTCCAGACACGGTCATGGCTCACCGCGCCTCGCTGATCACAACCTTGGCGTGATGAGGGAAGTGATGGGATTCACAGTGCAGCGACGTGTCAGCTCTATTGCTGGAGGGGGCAGGGGGGTGGCGGTCACTGATGGCAGGATTCCCAAAGGAGTGATGACATCTCTTTATCCAGGTCTGTTTTTGTCTTTTGCTTTAGTTTAAGGTATGACAAGATAAGATAACGTTATTATCTGTAAACTCACAGAAATTTTTTTCTCTTGGGTCAGTTACACATAACACTGAACATATTAAGCGCAATCAATCAATCAGTTAAATCAGTTTAATGTCCTATTAAAAATACTAGGAAAACTGGCTTGTGGACGACAAGTTAGCTTGAGATAGATACATTTTTTTAAAAAGTGTAGCACACTCAAAACATACGAAATATGATACAACCTGTTCCTCCACCACCTGCAATCACCCTGTGTATCATGTAAAAGAAAAAAAAAGAATGTTTCTATGCAATGGGAGCGCGCACGCACGCACGCACGCACGCACACACACACACACACACACACACACACACACACACACACACACACACACACACACACACACACACACACACACACACACACACACACAAAAACACACAAAAAAACAAAAAACAAACAAACAAACAAAAAACCCCACACACATAGAAAAAAAAACACTACTCCTTGGAAAAAAATACACTACTCCATGAAATTCAAAATAATTGTCTTCTTGTAATTTTTACATGATGCATGTTGGTTGCCAGTACATTTTATTTTTGTCATTTAAATTCTGTTCTCTGATGATTGTAACTGAGCCATATTTCTTGTAAATACTGATAATATTTAGAGAAAAGTAAATAACACACACTTAATTAAAAATTTCCATAAAAAAAGAAGAAGAAAAATAAAAAATAAAAATAAGAGAGAGAGAGAGAGAAGAGATGACTCTGACATGGAGAATTTTTGAGACAATGTCACAACAACCTTGTCTTATTCTGAGTCGGTCAAGTATCTGGGGTGTGCCTTGACAGAATTATTTAGGCGTTGGGCTTCTCATCCAGTGTTCACAGTGAAAAGAGTTCATGGCCCTGTTTCAGCATGGTTGTGTGTCCTGGGGAAAGGCACTTGACTCCAGTTTTCCTCATTCCACCCAGGTGTGAATGAGAACTTGACTTCAGTCTGGAAAGGTTACAAGTGATGAAAGGAGAGGATTGGGCCCAGCCTTCATGTGCTGAGCCCCTGACAGAGTGAACATGAAATTACTGCCCCCCAGTGGCCATGAAATGCTGTAGAGGACTGGTAATCTCTTGACCTAACTTTTCAGACATGTATACTGCATTTGACAGGCATGAAGAGAGTAATACCTTCTTGGTGATGGAAATTTGGAAATACCACAGAGAGCAGCATTGAACACACTGTTTGATTCATGTGCGCTTTTATTTTCCATTATTTGCAGGTCTTCATTTATGAAATCCACAAAAGCGTTGTTTGAATCGTGTATGTTTTTATAATGTTTTGTTTAATTTGCAGGTCTGATTTATGAGAACTACGAACCAATCCTTTTCCAGAGTCTTGGGAATCCATTTATTTTCCGATGCATCGACTCACTGCTTGTTGACGGCAACGACAAGTGTATCTCCAAGTTCCTGTACAGGTAGTATTCCTTGGTCACTGATCAGGGTTTGAGGCCCCATTTTGGCATGGTGTTGTGTTTGGAAAGGTATTTTACTCCAAATTTTCTCACTCCACCCACATGTAAATAGGGCTATATTAACATTTTTACCCATCCACTCTTAGATGTTGAAGTCAGAAATAAAATCTACCCAAATGGGTATACCTATTTCTGACAAACTTGTCCACCATCTCTGGTTCAACATTCTTGTATTCTAATTAACATTTTCACCCGTTTTGGAGTTTTTCACGTATGTTTTGTACTGCCGACGGGTGAAAATGTTAATTAGAATATAAGAATGTCGAACCAGAGATGGTGGACACATTCGTCAGAAACAGGTATACCCATCTGGGTAGATTGTATATCTGACTTCAACATCGAAGAGTGGACGGGTAAAAATGTTAATATTGCCTAAATAGGTACCTGATTTCAGTTGGGGAAGGTTTAAAATGATGGAAGGAGGGGATTTGGCACCCTCATTCCTATTTCTTCCTTGGTGGGTGAAAAAGGCTGTGGGACCTGTAACGTTTGTATGTGTATTTCTTTGTATCACAACAGATTTCTCTGCGTGAAATTCGGGCTGCTCTCCCCAAGGAAAGCGCGTCGCTACACTACCGCGCCACCCTTTTTTTTTTTTCCTGCATGCAGTGTTATTTATTTTTCCTATCGAAGTGGATTTTTCTACAGAATTTTGCCAGGAACAACCCTTTTGTTGCCGTGGGTTCTTTTACGTGCGCTAAGTGCATGCTGCACATGGGACCTTGGTTTATCATCTCATCCGAAAGACCTTAACCTTTAACATAACTGAAATATACTGCCATTCTTTCAACTAAGATTGTTTTGTTTTGCTTTTTTTAATGGGTTTTTTTTTTCAAAATTTTGCAAAGACTATACAAAATACTGTAAATAGTATGAACAAACAGTAACATCCAATGAGGACTAAGATACAGTTCATCAATCCATTGTGACAGATGATGAGCTTTTTTAGATGCCAAAAAATCCAAACAAATACACATTAAAAAAACAAACAAAAAAAAGCCGAAGGAATAAACATAATAAAGAGTTTAGGCTATGATTATATGAAGTGTATGGAAGCTGAAACTTAGCTGTGAATGTGAAATGTAGCTGTCTGTAAGCATTTTACAGCCTTCCACACCATGAAGTGTCCATGGGCAGTTTTTACATTATATCAACTAGAGCATCCCCACATGTAAAAACTTGCATGTGAAAATTCCTGCTCTCTGTTGCTTGCATGTTATTTATTTATTCATTTATGTATTTATCTATTTGTTTGTTTATTTATTTATTTATTTATTTATTTATTTTCTGCATTGCTGGGTGGGGATGAATGACCTGATGGCTGAAGCCCCTAAGATCAAGTTGTTCAGGGCTGTGGTCTTAACCCCAAAATGTTGGTGTGGTTCGAAGGGCTGGGTCCTAGCTATCCGTCCGGGTTTGGCGTCCTTCTGTTGTCTTTTCTGCCTTCTTTCTTTTCTGCGTCCTTTGCCTTTCCACCTTTCAGTCATTTTTAACTTACTCGGGACGACAAGTTTTCTCTCTTGCTTTTCCCCACAGACGGCCCATTTTTAAGGGTTTGGAAAAAAATTACAAAAAATACAAAATAGTGTGTAAGAAAATGAAACTTTCAGAACTGGTTTATTACGTGTTGAGCTATTACATATAAAAAAAATCAAATTTCTCATCTTATTTTTACAGTTTTGCCATATGTAGAAAATACTGCCAATTTTTCACCCCGAATCACCATACCCATACTCGCTTTCTGCATTAAATTTGCTTTCTTCTTCGTCATCATCCACCTCTTCAGTGTCTGACCCTTCAGTTTGTAGCATTTCAAGTACTTCGGCAACCCTAAAACGTTGCTGTCACTGCCTTGTTCGCTTCACAACATTCTGAGAAGAGCCCGCTTTGCTAACAGGCTGGCACGACAGCGCATGATGGAATTTTACTTTTGGAGAATGCTATTCCATTCCTTTGTCCGAATCCGAATACGCTTTGTGTAGGAATGCGTGAGCATTCCTTCGTCCGGAGAGAGTTAATCATCTGCACAATCACATGCTTTTCTTTTAGTGTGTGCTGAAGTTTGTGCCTCTGAACTGAACTGTCTGACAGAAGGTTGTCAGGATGATTATCTGTGTTACATTATTACTCAGCAAAAAAGGAAACAGGTTCCAAGCCATGTGATTTGCTCAGAGTCCTAGCGAATAGAATTCCTTGTATCCTTGTTGTTACAGCTGACAACTAGGCAAGTGCTTATGCTTGGCAGTTTATATGCTTACCCAGCAACCCTCAAAATGACCACAAAATTAGGAATAGAATGCTGTCGCACAAAGAGTGCCTGAAGGTGAGACAGCTCGCTCCTCACATGTATCCGAACACAAACCATTCTTCTGTGTGTAGCCACAGTGGTATATAGCATCTTGTTCACTAAATCTGCATATTCGAACCCCGCATGTTCGGGTGAGAAGAAACTGTCTTACCCATTACACTGTCGTGGCTCATTATTATTATTATTATTATTATTATTATTACTACTACTACTTTTTTTTATATTATAATTATTATTTATTTATGTACGCTTATAGTTGACTTCATCAAGTTTTTGCGCCTTATACATATTATTAGTAGTGGTAGTAGTTATTTTTTTTAAATGTATTTATCTATTATTTATTCACCCCTTTTTTTTCTTCTTTTTTTTCTCAAGGCCTGACTAAGCGCGTTGGGTTACGCTGCTGGTCAGGCATCTGCTTGGCAGATGTGGTGTAGCGTATATGGATTTGTCTGAACGCAGTGATGCCTCCTTGAGCTACTGAAACTGAAACTCACTAAATCTGCATGAGCTGAGTGAATGTCAGTTAGAATGAGAACATTCAAGCAGTGTTACTCGTATTGCCTTCATTCTTATTACTAGTAACAGGGGTCATGCATATATATATATACATGTTCTGTACCTGTTTGGTTTTGTCAGGTCGTGTTATGGGCGGGATCGAGTGGGGCCCTACCCCCTGTGTGATGAAAGCTGGCTGACTGACCAGCCCCTCAATCCCCTGGCTGTGGGACAGTATGTCAACAACCACAACAAAGGCAGGTGGATGTCTGTCATGTGCATGTATTGTAGTCAGTTGTGTCCGACTATGACCATCAGAACAGCAGAGGAGGCAACTGCTGTCCTGACTATCTGAGCTAGCATTTGATTATAGTGGAGAATGTCTTGCCCAAATTATATCCCCACTCTCTTGGCCTTGAGGGGTTCTTTTGAAGTTTTTTGTGTTTTTTTTTTTTTTTTTTTCAAAGGTTCAGTTTGTTATCTGTGTTGTTTCATGTTACCTTTTGTTATAGACTTGAAATGAAATTGGCTTGCACATGCATGCATTGACAGTGGTGTGTGTGCACACACATACACACACACTCTCTCTCTTTCTTTCTCTTTCTTTCTCTCTCTGTCTCTGTCTCTCTCTCTCTCTCTCTCTCTCTCTCTCACTCACACACAGATCTCATGTGCTCACTGTGCAGCAATGTTGTTGAAACAGAATTGCATTTTCTTTTCCACTGTGACACATAAAACGATTTACGTCAGAAATACATTCCCCAAAATGCAAACTGCATCCTTTATGCAAGATAACAATTGCCTCCCTGACCTTGGTAGATATATTCATTGTGCAAACTGATGCCAGTAATGCTGTGTGTATGCATGCATGTGTGTGTGTGCTCTCTCTCTCTTTCTCTTTCTCTCTCACTCTCTCTCCTTCTCTCTCCGAACACCTAATGATTTTGTATATGGAGAAACAAACAGGTATCCTATTTATATAAATTCAGTTATGAAGTGCATTAAATACTGGCTAAAATTAGTAAGAATGCATGAGTCTAGATTACCTCACAAAGCCTACAAAATGTTATTCGATCTTGATGCACGTGGTAAAACAAACTGGGCTACTAACATACGTTCTAAGTTGTTCATGTTTGGTTTTGGTTATGTATGGCTTAACCAAGGTGTGGAAGGGATTGATGAGTTTCTTCGGGTTTTCAAGGAAAGGTTAATTCTGTGCAGATGGCAAGAATGGGACTTTCATGTAAAAAATAGTGAAAGATTTAATGTTTACAGAACTTTTTGCACTATACCTGATATCAAAACATATTTACTAATGAATCTAGATAGATATTTAAGGTATACAATGACAAGATTCAGACTGGGCATTTCCGATATTGCTGAACATAGTTATCGTTATAGAATGCAGAACGAGGCTGACTTATTATGTCCACTTTGCCAGATGGAGAAAGAAAATGAGGTGCATTTTGTTCTGTCCTGCCCTGTCTTGTATAATTTAAGAGTACAGTACATACCATTGAAATATTTTAAGTTCCCAAGTCAGTTTAGACTGTCGTTACTTATGGCATCAGCGCATGAACAAACTATTAGAAACCTATCAATTTATCTGTATAAATCGTTTAAGCTCCGATCTGTTCTTATGTCTTAGTGTATCCAGTAACGACTACATACGGACGATGTGTATAACGTAACTGAGTGTCATTAGCTACGCATGTAAGAGTTATCATTTAGCGTATATCATATATCATTTAAGTGTATAAATGTCATTTGAATACAATATGTTTCATGATGTGCATTATGTATTACTAAGGTGAGGACATAAATATTACTTAAAATTAAGGTATGTTATATTTATATTATCTGAACGAATGTCATTTTTCAATGCACGATGCAATGTTTATGAAGAAATTGTGACACCCTTTCATAAGGGGCAATGGCCTATAAATGAATAAACCATTCATTCATTCATTCATTCTCCTTCTCTCTCTCTCACACCACACACACACACTCTCTGTTGCTCTCTCTCTCTCTTTCTCCCTGTCTCTCTCCCCTCTCTCTTGCTCTCTCTCTCTCTCACACACACACATGTATGCACACACATACACACACACACCTTGCATTAATTGAAACTGCTGCACACACACACGCCTTGCATTAATTAACCAGCAGTTTTCCATCCCCCTGACGCCCACAGAAAACCCAGCCAATGTGGCATACCAGGAGTTTGACGTGCCTGCCGATTTTCCCCTCCACCTTCGTCAGTATCTGCCCAACACGTTCTACAGCTCCAGTTTGGACAGGCTCAGTCCACATGAAAGGTAGCTGGCTTCTTCTTTTTCTTCTTCCACTTAACGACCAACATCAGTATGCTGATGAAAATTGTTGTGTTGTGGGAGGTTGCTGCTTCTTCTTTTTCTTCCTCCACTTAACGACCAACATCAGTATGCTGATGAAAATTGTTGTGTTGTGGGAGGTTGCTGTTTGGCGCAATTTAGCTGGGCTACCGAGGGATGTTCTGTTAACTGATAGGGGAGATGGGGCGCAGTCCACTGGTGTGTTCGCATCTCCAGTTTAGCCAATCCAGCTACCGTAGTGGTCCCTGGGAATATACCCGACCAGCACAGGTCAGGTTCTTTGTTTGTATTGCATTGTATTGTGTTGTATTATATTGTATTTTGTTGTATTCTATTGTATTGCATTGTTTTGTGTTGTGTTGTATTATGTTGTTTTGTGGTGTGCTTCAGTATCTGCCCAACACATTCTACAGCTGCAGTCTGACAAGACACCGTCCACAGGAAAGGTGGGTGTCAGGTTCTTTCTTTGTATTGTGTTGTGTTGTACACAGCTGGGCTGGACATGTGGCGCGCATGCCAGACCATCGGCTGCCCAAAAGGCTCTTCTATGGCGAGCTGCAACAAGGGAAGAGATCACACGGAGGTCAGAAGAAGCGCTTCAGAGATACTCTGAAAGCGTTTGATATCAACCCTGACTCCTGGGAGGAATCTGCAGTAGACCGTGACAAATGGCGCGCTGCTGTGCACAAAGGCGCCAAGTTGTGCGAGGCCAACAGGACTGCTGCAGCTGTTCAGAAGAGGCAGGCCAGAAAGTCACGGGCAAACAAGCTCCCTGACAATGATATGCCTGTCTTTGTCTGCCCCAACTGTCAGCGAACATTTCGTGCGCAGATTGGACTATTCAGCCATCTGCGCATTCACAGATAGATTCATGAGCATCCCCCTCCCCCACCCCCCCACCACCACCCTCCCCCGATCCCCCAGCTGGAAGACAACGATGGTCATCATCGATCTCGATGGACACACACCACTGTGTTGTATTGTATTGTGTTGTTATATGTTGTGTTGTGCATCAGTATCTGCCCAACACATTCTACAGCTGCAGTCTTGACAGGCCCAGTCCACAGGAAAGGTAGCTGTCAGATCTTTGTTTGTATTGTGTTGTGTTGCGCTGTATTGTGCTGTATTATTGACTCACTTGTGTAAACAAAGTGAGTCTATGTTTTAACCCGGTGTTCGGTTGTCTGTGTGTGTGTGTGTGTGTGTCTGTGTGTCCGTGGTAAACTTTAACATTGACATTTTCTCTGCAAATACTTTGTCAGTTGACACCAAATTTGGCATAAAAATAGGAAAAATTCAGTTCTTTCCAGTCATCTTGTTTAAAACAATATTGCACCTCTGGGATGGGCACAAAAAAAAGAAAAAAAGAAGCCTAATTATATGCAAACTGCATTTACTGTTATATTTATATTTTTTGTATTCTCTAAACTTGGCACTTTGACCTCTTATTCTGACACAACAACTAGAGGAGTCATTATTTTCATTTTTTGTTCAAACAGCTTCTTTTGCTAAGCATGGAATTTTTATTTATTTTGCAAACGTTTTGGTGCAGTTAGTAAAAAAGGGAAATTACTCTGTAATTAATGCTAGGGGACGTAATTTATCACAAGTGAGTCTTGAAGGCCTTGCCTCTCTTGTTTATATTGTATTATGTTATATCGTGTTGCACTGAATTATGTTTGCTGTGCATCATTATTTGCCTGACATGTTCTACAGCTGCAGTCTGGATGGTCCCAGTCCACAGGAAAGGTAGCCGTCAGGTTCTTTCTATGTGTTGTGTTGTGTTGTATTGTATTGTGCTATCTTGTGTTTTACAATGATCATTGTACTGTATTGTCGTGTTGTGTATTGTATTGTAATTTATTGTTTTTTGTCACAACAGCAACTGTAAGAATGTGTTTTAAGGCAATATTGATAGTGTCCATGTTTGATTTATACAGTTTGTTGTCTTGTGCCAAGAGAAGTGCTATTTCCAATAAAAAAAAAAATGTTTGCATGCCTGTAAAGTTTTGTTTTGTTTTTTATTTCCTTTTTAAGACTTGAGTGGTTTGTCTTCTACAGTTTTGTGTCTTCTTATTTGCTGCATCTTCTGTTTTTTTGTTGAGTGTTTTCGGTATTGATTGCTGTGCTGTTAGTCATCCTCCGAATGGGACCAAAGGGTGAAATGAACCTCATGACAAGTGTGCTCGTCCATGAAGGGCTGACAGCTCACTGAGATAACAGAGGTCAGGGTGTCCGTGACTGTGATGTGTTTGGACTCCTATTCTCCTGGAAGACTGCATTGCATTTTATCAGCAAAATCAATTACACCTCATGAAGTTACACAAAGAGCACATCAAATTCCTACCACACTTTCCACTACCGCTAATAATGAACGCTTTATTCACTGCTTTTTCTCAAATAGAGTTCATATGCTTTTCACTTAAAAAAAAAGCATTATCTCTAAATGACAAAATAGATCACTTTAAACAAATTCATCTCATATCACAAAGCTTCAGCACTCAAGAGGTTTAGTGTAGAAAATTGTTGAACATTTACGTTCATGCTTGTGACGCTCTGTGTGTGTGTGTGTGTGCGAGTGTGTGTGTGTGTGCTTGTTTGTGTGTGAGTGTGTGTGTTTGTGTGTGTGTGTGTGTGTGACTCTGTGTATGTCACTCTGTGTGTGTATACATATGCATGGTTGTGTGTTCATGTGTGTGTGTGTGTGTGTGTGTGTGTGTTGCAGACTGACCCGGCTGGTGGTGTTGGTGTCGACCAGAGACATAGAGTGCGGGGAGGAGCTGTTTTCTTCCTACTTCACTGTGGTGCACTGACCCTGGGACACCGACTGACCGGTCATTACACAGACAGCTGGAGCGACAGACAAGACAACTGACTGGTCAGTACAGAGACAGCTGGAGAGACAGACAAGACAGCTGACTGGTCATTACAGAGACAGCTGGAGAGAGAGACAAGACAACTGACTGGTCATTACACAGACAGCTGGAGAGACAGACAAGACAACTGACTGGTCATTACAGAGACAGCTGGAGAGAGAGACATGACAACTTACTGTTTATTACAGAGACAGCTGGAGAGAGAGACAAGACAACTGACTGGTCATTACACAGACAGCTGGAGAGACAGACAAGACAACTGAAAGGTCATTACACAGACAGCTGGAGAGAGAGACATGACAACTTACTGTTTATTACAGAGACAGCTGGAGAGAGAGACAAGACAACTGACTGGTCATTACAGAGACAGCTGGAGAGAGAGACAAGACAACTGACTGGTCATTACAGAGACAGCTGGAGAGAGAGAGAGAGAGACAAGACAACTGACTGGTCATTACAGAGACAGCTGGAGAGAGAGAGAGAGAGACAAGACAACTGACTGGTCATTACAAAGACAGCTGGAGAGGGAGAGACAAGACAACTGACTGGTCATTACAGAGACAGCTGGAGAGAGAGAGAGACAAGACATCTGACTGGTCAGTACAGAGACAGCTAGAGAGAGAGCCTAGACAACTGACTGGTCATTACAGAGACAGCTGGAGAGAGAGAGAGAGAGAGAGAGAGTGAGACATGACAACTGACTGGTCAATGCAGAAACAGCTGGAGAGAGAGACAAGACAACTGACTGGTCATAAAGAAAGAGGTAGTGAGAGTGAGAGAGAGAGTATGTGAGAATAAGAGAGAGTGAATGAGAGAAAGAGAGTGTCAGTGAGAGAGGGAGGAAAAGAGAGAGTGAGAGATAGAATGAGAGAGAAAGTGAATGAAAGAAATAGAAAGTAGGTGAGTGAGTGAATTTGAAATAAATGAAATGTGTACATCACACTGAGTTTCGATGTTTTATTTAGAGTTTTGTGTTTGCCCATGATTAAGACGACCTCGCTTAAGTTGTTTCATTGTGTAAGTTGATACAATTCTTTGGTTGCCCGCAGCCAGTAGCATTCTTTATCTCTATAAATGTTCTTCACTTTAACTTGACCTCGTGTAAGTGGATACTTTGTATACATTGACCAAAATTTTTGCGCACCAGTAAAGTTTCCTCCGGATAAGTGGACACAAACGTTAGAGCATTCAGACGGGCGCAATAGCCGAGTGGTTAAAGCGTTGGACTGTCAATCTGAGGGTCCCGGGTTCGAATCACGGTGACGGCGCCTGGTGGGTGAAGGGTGGAGATTTTTACGATCTCCCAGGTCAACATATGTGCAGACCTGCTAGTGCCTGAACCCCCTTCATGTATATATGCAAGCAGAAGATCAAATACGCACATTAAAGATCCTATAACCCATGTCAGCGTTCGGTGGGTTATGGAAACAAGTACATACCCAGCATGCACACCCCCGAAAGCGGAGTATGGCTGCCTACATGGCGGGGTAAAAACAGTCATACACGTAAAAGCCCAATCGTGTGCATACGACTGAACGTGGGAGTTGCAGCCCACGAACGCAGAAGAAGAAGAAGAAGAAAGAAGTTAGAGCATTCAGTTCTCAGTTCAGTTCCTCACCTGATTCCTGGCAGAGAGTGACAGCTGACCTGTCTGCTCACTGCTGGCTCACGAATGTAAAATCACAACTGTAAGTACAATAAAACGCTAAGGTGGTGTGTGGCCTACAGAGAAGTAGTACAGAGCAATGGCTTTTGGTTGTGCATTGCATTGATTTGTGTACTCGTCACATCTTTGGGCTGAACCCCCAAGTGCTGCAAGAAAATCGCGTTGTTAAAACCGGTGTAGGAGGGGAAAAACCATTCCCGTTGTCACTTTGAACCGGATAGTTGTTTAAGCTCATGTAAGTGGATACCTTGTATACATTGACCAAAATTTTTGCGCACCAGTAAAGTTTCCTCCGGATAAGTGGACACAAAAGTGGACACAAACGTTAGAACATTCAGTTCTGAGCTGTCCTCACCTGATTCCTAGCAGAGAGTGACAGCTGACCTGTCTGCTCACTGCTGGCTCATGAATGTAAAATCATAAGTATAATAAAACGCTAAGGTGGTGTGTGGTACAGAGCAATGGCTTTTGGTTGTGCATTGCATTGATTTGTGTACTCGTCACATCTTTGGGCTGAACCCCCAAGTGCTGCAAGAAAATCACGTTGTTAAAACCGGTGTAGGAGGGGAAAAACCATTCCCGTTGTCACTTTGAACCGGATAGTTGTTTCAGCCGTTCCAAACATCAGTCCACGTGTGTGTGTGGCAGTCTAATATACAGACTACGACTAGATGCCATAAAAACAAAATATACTTCAAATGTGACTTGCATTTGCGGCAGTGAGATTACCCCCGAACATATCATCTCTGAATGTGAACAGTTAAAACTGGAAATTAACAGTTGAAAAACCATCGAGGCAACCATGTGTTTGTTCTGTATTGTCCATGTGTTCTGTGTGGCTTGTTCAGGATTAAAGAGGCTATGCCAGTCTTGAATAAAAGCTAATTTGTGTTTGTACATTTCTTCTGTCTTTGCTGCTGTGTACACATGTCAAATGATCGGTATAAGGACAGGCCCGGCGCTTCCTTTTTGAGGAAGTGTCTGGGTTTGTTCCAATGTACCTTTTATTTACCTGTGTGCTAGCTGAATCGGTAGCGAGAGCATCACTGACTTGAAGTTGTGTACCTTCTGTAATGGAGAGAGTTACCACTCTTTACTATTTGTTAATCATTTCATCTCCTGGCCTCATTATTTGTTAATTCCCATGATGGGAGGTTTTGGTCTTTTGTTGCCATGGACACGACAAACAGAACTAACACCATGGGATTTTTATTTTATTTATTTATTTAGTTATATACTTAGTTATTTGGTTTTTTTGGGTTTTTTTTGCATGCAGCCATTTCCCATCCACACCTGTGTGACTAAAGCCATGTTTCATTGACAGAAAAAGTAAACTCTGATCATGAATGCCAACAAAGGACCTTTCACTTTTCATTTGTTGAGAGAGAGAGAGAGGTAGGTACATTGCATTTGGTAAATATAAAAGTTCTTATGTCAATGAGAGTGACAGATGTGAATCCTGCATGCCACAAGTAAAGAAATGCATCAAACTCTACACAAGCACTGTACACGTGGTTGAAAACTAAAAAAAAAAATTAAAAAAAAAAAAAAAGGAAGGAGCCACCAATGAAGGAGTGTTGAGCCAATGCGACAAAATGAGAAAAAAGGAAAGAAAGAACAATAAGAATGGTTTCCATGGATACCAAACATAAACTGGAATCATTATGGCCTGCACTCAGCTGAGGTCCACAAACTAAAAATACCACAAAATGTTAAAAATCATGTACATCGTGTACCAGTGGTCGATGATGGTGAAATTTATCACAATGTTATTAACAGAAAAAATTACCAGTCTGTTTAAATACTAAGTCGATGCTCGACCTTCGCATAGACCCAATGCCTGGTCAGGCCCCAAGAGTGATAAATGCTTAGGGGAGCTGGGCTGGGCTGGGGTGGGGTGGGGTGGGGTGGGGTGGGGTGGGGGATGGGGGGGGGGACAAAAACAAATAAACAACAACAAAAAACTTCCGACAAAACAACAACAAAGTTCGGAACCAAATTCCAGGCTTCAAACCTGTTCGCATGCATGTGTTATGTATTCACATGTTTGTTTGTTTTGTCGATTTATTTTATTTCATTTTTTCATTGGGATGGGGGAGGGAGGGGGGTGGGGGGGACAAAAACAAATAAACAACAAAAAACATCCAACAAAACAAACAACAAAGTTCGGAACCAAATTCCAGGCTTCAAACCTGTTCGCATGCACGTGTTATGTATTCACATGTTTGTTTGTTTTGTCGATTTATTTTATTTCATTTTTTCATTGGGATGGGGGAGGGAGGGGGGTGGGGGGGACAAAAACAAATAAACAACAAAAAAACTTCCGACAAAACAACAACAAAGTTCGGAACCAAATTCCAGGCTTCGAACATTTTCGCATGCATGTGTTATGTATTCACATGTTTGTTTGTTTTGTCGATTTATTTTATTTCATTTTTTCATTGGGATGGGGGAGGGGGGGGGACAAAAACAAATAAACAACAAAAAAAACTTCCGACAAAACAACAACAAAGTTCGGAACCAAATTCCAGGCTTCGAACATTTTCGCATGCATGTGTTATATATTCACATGTTTGTTTGTTTTGTCGATTTATTTTATTTCATTTTTTCATTGGGATGGGGGAGGGGGGGGGGACAAAAATAAATAAACAACAAAAAACATCCAACAAAACAAACAACAAAGTTCGGAACCAAATTCCAGGCTTCAAACCTGTTCGCATGCACGTGTTATGTATTCACATGTTTGTTTTGTCGATTTATTTTATTTCATTTTTTCCATTGGGATGGGGGAGGGAGGGGGTGGGGGGGACAAAAACAAATAAACAACAAAAAAACTTCCGACAAAACAACAACAAAGTTCGGAACCAAATTCCAGGCTTCAAACCTGTTCGCATGCACGTGTTATGTATTCACATGTTTGTTTGTTTTGTCGATTCATTTTATTTCATTTTATGCGAATGTTTAACACAAATGTAGGATAGGTTCTCAAGGCTAGATCAGTGCGTTGGGTTTATGCGAAGGTCGTGGACCTGCTCAGGATTTTTTTTTTTTCCCCAACAGCAGATTAGTAAAGCATATATGAATCAGTCATGTTTGACACCTCATTGAAACCACAGTCAAAGGCTGATCAACCACGAGTCCCATACTCTGCAGTTGGATCTACAGTTGTATGCGTTCCGCCCACAGTGCCGCTATTGTCATGCAGCTCCGTGTTGTTTTTCTCTTCGCTTCGAAAGGTCACACCAAAGATTGGCTGGGGACTCCCCTACACATCCCTGGTCACACCTTTACCCCACTGAGATATATACTTACATCATATGCTTTGCCCCCACTGAGATATATACTTACATCATATGCTTCCCCACCACTGAGATATATACTTACATCATATACCTTACCCCCACTGAGATATATACTTACATCATATGCTTCACCCCCACTGAGATATATACTTACATCATATGCTTTACCCCCACTGAGATATACTTACATCATATGCTTTACCCCCACTGAGATATATACTTACATCATATGCTTTACCCCACTGAGATATACTTACATCATGTGCTTCACCACCACTGAGATATATACTTACATCGTATGCTTTACCCCCACTGAGATATATACTTACATCATATTCTTTACCCCACTGAGATATATACTTACATCATATGCTTGACTCCCACTGAGATATATACTTACATCATATGCTTTACCCCACTGAGATATATACTTACATCATGTGCTTCACCACCACTGAGATATATACTTACATCATATGCTTTACCCCCACAGTCCTGTCCCGAAAATTCTCCAACAAGCGCTCTTTCCGAAGAAATTGTGGCTTACATGTCCGACTGACCCCCCACAAAACTGCCGAAGATCCCAGCCACGCCCACTGCCCTTCCCACTGTCCGGAAGCTGGCCCGGTCAGCACGGAGCCAGGAAGGTCGTCTGCCCGATGATGGCGATGGTGACGACGATGATGATGCCCTGCGATCATTGGCACTGGGGCTGAGGGACAGCACAGAGGTCCGTGACTTCCTGCGGTGTGCGTTGGTGTTGTGGTGCAGGGGGTCAACCTGTTCACGGTGACACGGTCACGTGTGTACTTCAGTTTAACGTCTGTCCACATGCTGTGGTTTTAGACGAACATGGTCCTGTGTGTTCTTCAGTTTAGCGTCTGTCCACATGTTGTGATTTTAGACGAACATGGTCACGTGTGTTTCGGTTAGTGATTTTTTTTTTTTTTTTAATCAGCGATGAAATGCATTTAACGTATCCAGTGCGTTTAAAGTAATGTTGTCAAATGCTTATGTTGGGGTAAAAAATGCAACGTTTTGTTTCATTCAAAGGTTCATATAGGTACAAATGCTCCTCCATTTGGAAGATACAACATTGTAGTACACTGTTTAGTCAATGATGTTTTGTTCAGGATTAGGTATCTGGATGGTAATGGACACATTGTGCACGTCACACACACAACATGCACGCATGTACAAGAGAGCTCGCATGGCACAGAAACATTCACACACTAACATTTACACACAAACATACACACACATACGTGCACACACAAACACTTACACACATGCGTGCACACACAAACATTTACACACAAACATACGCATGCGTGCACACACACACGTGCGCGCGCATATGACAAACTTTGCAGCATATCAGAAAAAGAAAAAGAAAAAAAAAAGAATGAATAGTCAGTCTGTATGAGTAACACACACCGTTTGGTCTTTGAAATATATGTCGTATCACACACATAAAAAAAACTTTTTTAATCAGAACACACACACACACACACACACACACACACACACACACACACACACACACAGCCAGACAGTTCCAAAACGGAACTAGAACATGCCCCAAACAACCCTACACACCCCCACCCCCACCCAGCCTTCCCTCCCCAACCGCTCCCCCACCCCCCGACCCCCCCATCCCCCCTCGCCCCCCTCTGCTTCGAACCTTGAACTGTTCGTACTGCAGGAACAGCTTGTATCGTGGGCACACCGCCTCCCCCACCGAGTGGTACACGAAGGGGAACGTCTGTGTGAAGAACACCTGTCTCCTGGCCACAGGGCCCCGTCCGCCGCACCTGTCCGCCACAGGCCCTGATGAGGCCGCTCTCTGGCCTCGCTTGTTGCGGGAGGCCGCCTGCTCACCTGTCCGTTCCCCGGTTTCCTTCATGATGATAATGATAACAGCAACAAGAGTGATAGTAATAATAACAACGACAACGATGATAATGGCCTGGGAATCCAACCCAGGAAGCCCTTCTTTTGGCCTGGGAACCCCAAACAGAAAGCCCCTTTTCTGGTCTCGGAACCCGACCCTGAAAGCCCCCTTTTTCTGGCCTGGGAACCCAACTTAGGAAGCCCTTTTCTGGCACTGATGGGAACCCGACCGTGAAAGCCCCTTTTCTGGTCTTGGAACCCAACCCAGGAGACAATTTTCTGGTCTTGGAACCCAACCCAGGAAACCCTTTTCTTGCCTAGGAACCGAACCCAGGAAGCTCTTTTTTGGCCTGGAAACCCAGCACACGAAGCCCTTTACTGGCCTGGGAAGCCGGCCCCAAAAACCCTTTTTCTGGCCTTGGAACCCGACCCAGGAAGCCCTCCTTTGGCATGGGAACCCCACACAAGAAGCCCTTCACTGGCCTGGCTTGGAACCCAAAATAGAAAGTTCTTTTCTGGCCTGAGAACCACGCCCCCTCTCCTATTTTTCCCCTTCGCAATTTTTTTTTTTTTTAATTTTTTTAATTATTTTTTTTTTTTAGTGTACGAAAACATAGCGCTGAACGATAGAGATACAATACCTTACGACAAACTGACTCGCGAAAAAGATAGATGCAAAAAGAATATATGACATGGGCCACATGCTGCACAAAAAGTGTTGTTTTTTTCACTACGCAACATACGCACTTGAAAATTTCTTCTGTACCCCAGAGAATATCATGAACTTTAAAGGACACAGCGAATTAAACACCGTGATTTGTCATTGACAATATGGCGATCACCACCGGTGTCTTCAGCATCGTTGACCTTTTCCATTTATATTCTGTTTTATTTGTTTTATTTTATTCTATTCTATTCTATCCCAGTCTATTCTCTCTCACTCTCTCCCTTCTTATTTTATTTCTTTAAATTTTATATTTACATTGTGGTCATTTGTTTGACAAGAGAGACGAAGGGAAACAACAACAGCAGCAGCAGGAGCAACAACAAGAAAATTAATGATCACACACACACACACACACACACACACACACACAGACACAGACACACACAGAGAAACACACACACACACACACACACACACACACACACACACACACAGAGAACGGCAAACAAACCAACCTGACGCACGATGGGAGGCAGCCTCTTCAGCGACGCGGACCGCCCTGGGTTGTGGGGGAGGTGTGGAGAGATGGTGACGGTCTTGGGGCCCAACACGCTGGCCAGGGAGGGGCGGGGGGTGCTGAGGGCGGCCACAGAGCTGCCCGAGCTGTTCCTCCTGGAGGACGTGGACAGCTGGGAGTCCCTCCTCCCCCTGTGCCCTCCCCACGGAGCGTCCTCGTCGCCGATCTGCACGTCGAAGGTGAGGCTGGGAGCGCCCACGGAGCTCAGGCGGCGTTGGTGAGCGCTCCTCCAGTCGTGTGTCGCCTGCCGCCGCTTCTGCACCTTGCTGAACGTGCCCAGCAGGTGTCGCGCGCGCTGTTCCTTCTCCTCCTCAAGCTGTCTCCTCAGGGTGCCCGCCTCGCGGATCTCCACCCGCACGCGCTTCACGTGCCGCGCGTGCTCTCGCTGAATGGCTGCCATCTGCAGGCCCAGCCGCCGCCTCTGCAGGCTGTCGAACTGGCTCATCTGTCGGAACTCTTTGTCGGAGCCGCTGGTCCAGAGACTAGCGTAGTTCGCCATGGTGATGGTGGTGAGGAGGCGCCGGTGTTCGATGCCCCGTTCCGGAGGGGTGTTGTGTCCTTGGGAAAAGTAATTCACTCCTATTTTCTTCACTCTACCCAGGTGTGAACGCGTACCTGATTTCGGCTCGGAGAGGTTAAAACGACGGAAGGAGAGGAGCGAGCCCCGCCTTCCTTTGCCGAGGCCGAAACACAGCGAATTTTCGATTCACTGCCCCGATGGCCGTACAAGACTATGGGACCTGTAGCCGTTAACCTGTTATGTTGGTGTGTCCAAAATGACGCTACCGCGATTGCCTTCACGCCGTCAACAGGGGATTAGAATGACCTGATTTTATTGTTGCTGGAACATCCAAGATGGATATTTTTACGCCATTCACCGCGAACGAACTCTAATCACCTGCCAGCTTTTCGGGCTTTCTGTGCTGCATTTGCAGAAGTCCTCACAAGGAAAAACGCCTGTCGGCTGAATTTCTCCACTACCTGCAGTCCCTATGGATGGTGTGTCACAGAGCCAAGTCAGGGTGAATACAGTGATACGACAACAAACATTGCTAACAACAGGCTCTGGACAGCCCGGGAAAAAAACTATATATACAACTCACAACCACACAATCAAGAATAACACCTGTATTTCAAGCAAGACCGTTGCCCATCAAGAGTGACCAACACCCTGAAACTGCCTGGCAGACAGTTCTGGCTGTGAGCAACGTCAACATGCGCCAGTGGCTTGGAAGTGTAGGGAATGTTAATCTAAAAAACGCGCGAGGCAAATGCAAAGAAACGTTGTTGAAAACGTCAAACAGTTCTTGAATGGGACGGAAATTGGTGAAGACGGTGGTCGAGGTATGGGACCCTCCCAACACCCCCCCCCTCCCCCTCACCCCCACTCCTCGTCCTCCCCCCCTGGGAGGGTCTGTGTGTTCACTGAGGGCAGACTGCTGTGGGGGATGAAAGAAAGCTGCGAAAGTGGTTATGTTTACATTGTGGTGTGGTATGGTGGTGGTGGTGGTGGTGGTGCTTTGTGTGTGTGTGTGTGTGTGTGTGTGTGTGTGTATGTGTGTGTGTGTGTGTGTGTGTGTGTGTGTGTGTGTGTGTGTGTGCTTATTTGATTTACTCTCTTCTCTGAGGTTGGCGATGTTACACAGTAAATAAATCAAAATGGAAGAACATGTCGTGACAATTATAAGAGGAGAAGGAAACACGAGAAACGGAAAACGAAGTAAGCAAGAGGGAAGACGAACAGAAATGGGAGTGGGTTGGAGGCACACATTTATAGGTATGGGA
>NC_134895.1:49747740-49787740 GCF_041734735.1 Babylonia areolata | reverse complement strand
TAAAACAAAAGGACATCACAGTAGCAGAAGGCTCACCAGTCTAATGTACAGACTACGACTGGATGCCATAAAAACAAAATATACTTCTAATGTGACTTGCACTTGCAGCAATGAAATTAGCCCCGTGCATATCATCCATAAATGTTAACAGTTAAAACCATATTTACCTATGTCATTTACGAAATCTGCAATATCATCTGCTTCCATTAGAAATGTCGTATATGATAATCAACATGTGTTTGAAATAGTTCAGAGTTTAATTTGGAGCCCAACTGGCTCTTTGTTGTAATTCTTCTGGTTAACTTGTTACTTTATTTCATTTCGTTTATATTCACCATAAATGCAAATCGAGGAGAGAGGAACAGGGAAAGTAGTGATGATTTAAGGCATGGGTGGGGTGGGGGAGATGATGGATTTTCGTCAAAAATCACAAATGTGGATAGAAGTTAAGCGAAAGAACGAACACACACACACACACACACACACACACACACACACACACACTATCCCACGCACCCGTTTCTCCTCCCCCCCACCCCCCAGAGCCCACACACTTCCCATTCCTCTCCCTTTTTCCCATCTGATATCACTTAAAGTGGACAGATGTCAAATTGAAGAATACAACTACTGTTAATGGATCCGTCCACCAGGATCTGTTACCACTGCTGGAGCGGTGTCGAGATGCCGACCTGTTCCTGTTACCAAACCAGTCACTCGTGACACCACCTGGCGGTCAGCTGGTTCATACCATTTCGGAACACAACGACAACATCGCGTGCATGACCATGACGTCAGATGGAAAATACGTCATCACCTGTGAGTAATATCTAGTCTTCCCGATGAACATGGCTCCCACTGTGTGTAGACGTGGGAAGACGGAATATTTATAGAAGGGAGTAAAACCGCAATAAGTTCCTGAGTAGAGCCTCCAAGACGGCTTGGCGTGCATGTCACCCTGTATCTCTCCTGAGGGGGTCATGATGCTCGGGTAAGCACTGGCTTCCATTCACAATTATTTCGCTTAGAATTCAGTCACTCCATTCATCTCCAGTCACTGACGTCTTCATTGTTGGCAATGGACTTCCGTGATGAATGAAAATACACCACTGTGAGTCGCTGTTTAGTTTGATGCACACATAAACTAACTGATAAGACGTATACGATATAACTGATAAGACGTATACGATATAACTAATTTCGACCAACTGGTCTGAAGAAAAAACAGAAAAAAGTTTTGAAGAGAAATTATGTGAGTGATTGGTTAGCACACAGTTGAGCCAACATGGAGGCCTAGCGGAGCCAACATGGAGGCCAAGACCTATCCAAGTTATAACTGAAAGGGCTTTAGCACTCATGTCGAAAAGCACATAAAAATCTGTTTCAAAACAGGCTTGGTGGTTCTGTTTGTGGGTAACAAGCTCCCTCATAGGTACAAGCGTTTTATCCGTTCATGACTGTTTTTACCCCACCATATAGGGGTACACATGCTGGGTATGTTCTGGTTTCCAAAACACCAACATGAATTACGAGGATCTTTAACGCGCGCATTGGAAAAATCTCCACTCTTAACCCACAAGGCGGCGTGATTGGAATTCGATCCCAGACTCACAGATTGAACATCCAGCGTTTCAACAACTCAGCTCTCGGCCTGATGGCAGTGATGATGGTTTGTGCGAGGGGTGTTTGTAACCTTCAGTATCCCCGGCCAGGACTGAATCATACTGAATCAGTTCTCTTACCCCGTCCCCGCTGTTTCCATTCTCTCATTCCACGGTGTGTGTGTGTGTGTGTGTGTGTGTGTGTGTGTGTGTGTGTGAGGGGGGGAGACCATGTTGTTGACAAGATCCTATAGTTGGCACTCAAGGCCTGGCCAGCGTTGGGTGTATGCAAAGGTCAGGCATCGGATCCTTTTCCTGCTCCAAAGCAGACGTGGTGTAGCGTATATGGATCAGTCTGCATGCTTTGACACCTTGAAACTGAAACTGTGGGTGTTTCAGGTTCTGTTGACGGAGTGATGGTCATCACCGACGTTCACAAAGGAAAATACGAGCGGAAAATTATGCAGATCGGTTTGGAACCTCAAAATGTTTTTATCTGTTGTGATGATAACGTGGTTGTCACAGCAACAGAAAAGCATCTGATTGCGCACACGTGAGTATGCTATGACACAATAACTTTTCAGTGTTTATGTGTGCGGCCCTGTACTACAATACAGGTTTAATATGGAGCGGTGGCCTTGTGGTAATGTACCTGACTGGGAACCCAGTGTCCACGAGTTCGAGTCGTACATATCTTACAGACCGGGAGTTTTACTGTCCCCTCCACTCAGTTTTATGTGGTGATCTGGGTGCTAGTCATTCGGGAGATGAGACGATAAATCGAGGTGTAACATGCACGTCGCACACGTGAAAGAACCACAAGGGGGGAAAAAAAGGGTTGTCCCTGGCCAAATTATGTAGAAAAACGCACTTTCACAGTATAACAAATATACTAGCAGAACTCCCCCCACCCCCCAAAAACGAGGGAGAAGAGAGAAAGGAACAACTTGAGGTCGCTTCACTTCCTGGAGAGAGCTGTCAGAAATTCACATAGTGAAATCAGTTTTGACAAAAAGTGATACAATAAGATTTTATGCAAAATATTAAGTGGAATACAATACAATCAGTTCATCGTTTTTAAAGAGACTGTTCATGGGGACTATAATATAATTATACAGAATTCCCATTGGTCATATAAAAAAGAATGGTAGCAATTACGGACTCTGGATTACAAATCAGTATTGCCATGTGTGGTTTTTTGTGTGTGTTTTTTTTGTTTGTTTTTTTAGGCCTCAGTTGTATGGACATCCACGGAGCAGCGTTTTTCCTTTTTCTCCCTCTTTTTCCAAAATCATTTCAGTACTGCACGTGGGTCGGAGGGAAGAGAAGGGAGGGGGGATGTCACGCACACGCTCACACTCGCACAGGCTCACACATTCACTTCTCTGTTTACCTGTACATAGACGACAGTTCTTTTCAGGTCGTTAGTTTTCATACGGTTGCTTGTATTTGTCTGGGTTTTTAATGTTCTAATGTCAGTTGGCTTTCGTTGTGTGTTTGTGTTTGTGTCATTCTGCCCCATTCACTTTTGATTGATTATTTTTTTTCTCGTTCATGCTTGTGTAACGTGTCAATGTGTTGATATGAACACGATAACACGCACACACACACACACACACGCACACACACACACACACACTCACACACACGCACACACACACACACACACACACACACACACACACACACACACTCTCTCTCTCTCTCTCTCTCTCTCTCTCTCTCTCTCTCACTCACTCACTCACTCACTCACACTGAAATGTAAGGTCAGCAAAGGTGGAATCAGAGATGTGCTCTGACACCGGTGTGTGACGCCTAACACATGCATTACTCATTACTTTGCCACGAACAGTTGAGTTTTGATAGCTACTTTCGAGCGTAACAGGTTGTTTTTTAATCTACATCAGTTCATCTGATGACCATAAAGACTATCAGGGCACAAAAGACGGATGAAGGCACTGCCCTGATAGTCGTAAAAAAAACATTTTAACCTTTCCATGACGACACTACATGTCCAGGTTGGAGACAGGGGCTGAAGCGTGGAAGCTGAAGGGAGACGTGTTTGAGGACTGTCCGCCATGTATGTGTTTTGCTGGAGATGGTCAGGACACCATGGTCATCTTTGACTGTATCTCTGTGCTGCTGTATGAGGCTGGCACGGGCAAGAAACTGGAAGAAGTGCACGTGCCACAGACCCGGAAATTCGGAATCGATTTTGATAGCAGCTGCCTCCTAGCATGTGGTGAGCAGAAGTTCATGTTCTGTAGCATGTGATGAGCTGAGGTTCATGTATAATGACATTTTGTTAGCCGAAGATCATGTTTTATGGCATTTGGTGAGCTCATTTTCACGTTTTTATGGCATTTGGTAGCCAAATTACATGTTTTATGGTATGTAGTGAGCTCATGCTCATGTTTTATGGCATGTGGTGAGCTGAGGTTCATTTTACGGCATGTGGTGAGCTCAAGTTCATGTTTCATGGGATGTAGTGAGCGAGCTGAGGTTCGTTTCATGGCATTTGGTGAGCTGAAGTACATGTTTTATGGCATGTGGTGAGCTGAGGTGCGTTTAATAGCATTTGGTGACCTAAAATACATGTTTTATGGCATGTGGTGAGCTGAGGTTCGTTTCATGGCATTTGGTGAGCTGAAGTACATGTTTTATGGCATGTGGTGAGCTGAGGTGCGTTTAATAGCATTTGGTGACCTAAAATACATGTTTTATGGCATGTGGTGAGCTCAAGTTCATGTTACATGGCATGTAGTGAGCTGAGGTTCATTTTACGGCATGTGAGCTCAAGTTCATGTTACATGGCATGTAGTGAGCTGAGGTTCATTTTACGGCATGTGGTGAGCTCAAGTCCATGTTACATGGCATGTGGTGAGTGAGGGTCATGCTTTATGGCATGTGGTGAGCTGAAGGCCATGTTATAAGATACCATACCAATATCTATTTTCCGAAACAAAAAGAACGCATTGTGGTTATGAAAATCTGCATAAAAAGCAAACTATTTCTCTTGGAATCATTCTTGTCTTTTTGCAGCCACGATTATGTTGTATTCAGAAAAGTGTCTGTCTGTCTGCCTGTTCGTATTCATTTATGCATGCATGTAAGTAAGTGGAGTGATGGCCTTCAAGTGGAGTGATGGCCTAGAAGTAACATGTCCGCGTAGGAAGCGAGAGAATCCAAGCGCGCTTGTTCGAATCACGGCTCAGCCGCCGACATTTTCTCCCCCTCCACCAGACCTTGAGTGGTGATCTGGACGCTTTTCATTCGGATGAGACGATAAACCGAGGTCCCGTGTGCAGCATGCACTTAGCGCACGCAAAAGAACCCACGGCAACAAAAGGGTTGTTCCTGGCAAAATTCTGTAGAAAAATCCACATCGATAGGAAAAACAAATAAAACTGCACGCAGGAAAGAAATGCAAAAAAAAAAAAAAAAAAAAAAAAAAAAAGGGGGGGGGGTGGGGGGGGGGGGTGTGGCACTGTCAGTGGCGCAGACGCGCTCTCCCTGTGGGGAGCAGCCCGAATTTCACACAGAGAAATCTGTTGTGACAAAAAAGAGAAATATAAATGTGTGCATGCAATATATGTGACTATCAGTGTTTTATCAATGTATCAGTTTGTAATTTCATCGTGTGCTCTGGTTTCCTTCACATGTGTGAATGCGTTTTCATGTGAAAGTCATTGCCAGAACTGTGTGTTTTCATGTGAAAGTCATTGTCAGAACTGTGTGTTTTCATGTGAAAGTCACTGTTAGAACTGTGTGTTTTCATGTGAAAGTCATTGTCAGAACTGTGTGTTTTCATGTGAAAGTCATTGTCAGAACTGTGTGTTTTCATGTGAAAGTCACTGTCAGAACTGTGTTTTCATGTGAAAGTCATTGTCAGAACTGTGTGTTTTCATGTGAAAGTCACTGTGTGAACTGTTTGTTTTCATGTGAAAGTCATTGTCAGAACTGTGTTTTCATGTGAAGGTCACTGTCAGAACTGTGTTTTCATGTGAAAGTCATTGTCAGAACTGTGTGTTTTCTTGTGGAAGTCACTGTCAGAACTTTTTGTTTTCATGTGAAAGTCACTTTGTGAACTGTTTTTTCATGTGAAAAGTCATTGTCAGAACTGCGTGTTTTCATGTGTAAGTCACTGTCAGAACTGTGTGTGTTCATGTGAAAATCACTGTTAGAACTGTGTTTTCTTGTGAAAGTCACTGTCAGAACTGTGTTTTCTTGTGAAAGTCACTGTCAGAACTGTGTATTTTCATGTGAAAGTCACTGTCAGAACTGTGTGTTTTCATGTGAAAGTCACTATCATAACTGTTTGTTTTCATGTGAAAGTCATTGTCAGAACTGTGTGTTTTCATGTGAAAGTCAGTGTCAGAACTGTGTGTTTTCATGTGAAAGCCACTGTCAGAACTGTGTGTTTTCATGTGATAGTCATTGTCAGAACTGCGTGTTTTCATGTGAAAGTCATTGTCAGAACTGTGTTTTCATGTGAAAGTCATTGTCAAAACTGTGTGTTTTCATGTGAAAGTCACTGTCAGAACTGTTTGTTATGTGAAAGTCACTGTGTGAACTGTTTGCTTTCATGTGAAAGTCATTGTCAGAACTGCGTGTTTTCATGTGAAAGTCACTGTCAGAACTGTGTGTTTTCATGTGAAAGTCACTGTCAGAACTGTGTGTTTTCTTGTGAAAGTCACTGTCAGAACTGTGTGTTTTCATGTGAAAGTCACTGTCAGAACTGTGTGTTTTCATGTGAAAGTCATTGTCAGAACTGCGTGTTTTCATGTGAAAGTCACTGTCAGAACTGTGTGTTTTCATGTGAAAGTCACTGTCAGAACTGTGTGTTTTCATGTGAAAGTCACTGTGTGTTTTCATGTGAAAGTCACTGTCAGAACTGTGTTTTTTCATGTGAAAGTCACTGTGTGAACTGTGTGTTTTCTTGTGAAAGTCACTGTCAGAACTGTGTGTTTTCATGTGAAAGTCACTGTGTGAACTGTGTGTTTTCATGTGAAAGTCACTGTCAGAACTGTGTGTTTTGATGTGAAAGTCACTGTGTGAACTGTGTGTTTTCATGTGAAAGTCACTGTCAGAACTGTGTGTTTTCATGTGAAAGTCACTGTGTGAACTGTGTGTTTTCATGTGAAAGTCACTGTGTGAACTGTTTGTTTTCTTTCTTCTCATTTTCATGCCAAATTTCGTGGAGTGACCAACACAAAAAGTGTTGCTGCTCGTGAAAGTTTCTACAGAACCTTCAGTTGATCATCACATTCAAAGAAATGAAAAGACACTGTGTATTGTTTACAGAATACACAATATCTCCAATATGAGTAATTTATGTGTGGTGCAAAACATGCAATGAATACAGGTTGATCAGTCATTCAATATGTATACCGGCACAAAAGACATAAAATGCTTAAATTTCTACTTGAATTAAATCACACGTACAACAATTGTACAACAACCACAGTAATACACACGTCATAATCACAGTAGACAGAAGACGCTTAAATGCTGAAATGAACCACACGTACAATCACAGTCATATAGACGCAATTGTAACAGTGGACATAAGACGCTTAAATGCTGAAATGATCCACAAGTACAACAATCACTGTCATAAAAATGCAGTCATCACAGTGGACACAAGACGCTTAATATGCTGAAATAAAACCACACGTACAGTAATCACAGTCATGCAAATGCAATTATCACAGTGGACATAGGACGCTTGAATGGTGAAGGTCACAGTTTAATCAGCAGTTGTCAGTGTGCATTGAGCAGCAGTCTGTTTTTCACCTTGGTCATGGAACCACATTTCAGTACAAAATGTCAACGGCCCATTAATTTTGTGTCGCAGGCAGAAATGAGTACGCTGTGGCAGTGGACGGTGCGCAGATATCCCTGACCAGAGTGAACCTGAAGGACAAGACAATTGTGACCAAAGTTGTGCCCACTCCGGAAAACCAAGAGGACGAAGATATGGATAACTTGTACATTGAAGCGTTGGCCCTGGTCGGCAGTGGTGATGAACTGTGCGCCATCTACTCCACCATGGAGGACAAAGATCTGGTCTTCATGGATGTCAAAACCATGAATGTGATTAAAACTTATAAAGGTTGTTCATTTCTGATTGAAATGCATGGATATTTAGATGGTGCTTCCACGACACACGCACACACAAACACACACGCACACACTCGCGCGCTCGCACACACACACACACACACACACGCCTGTACACATACACTTTCTCTCTCTCTCTCTGTCTCTCTCTGTCTCTGTCTCTCGTTGAATGGAAATATAAATACACGCAGCAGAAGCTCATATGATATAGACCAGATGTTTTCGACAGTTCCTCAAGGATTAAGTGTTAATTTTCTGTCTCAGCTCCAAACTTACTTTTGTGCTTCAGGTTTGGTGGTCACAATGTTTTTAAAAGCGAATATGTGAAATGCTTTTATTTGAGAACATATGTTTATTACTCTTGTTTAATCAAGTAATCCGCGTGTGGGGGGTGGGTGGGGGATGTGTGGATGTGGGTGTGTGCTGATTATCTGGTTGCGGTTTTCCGCAATTTATCTTTATTCTTATCTGTCTATTATAATCAATGTGCAGTATAGTAGGCTATGTTTATAATTATAATCAAATAATGTTTCTTAATTCTTTCTGTTTTTACATTAAGAATACTAGTTATTACCTGCAGTGTGTGGATGTATGTATGAAACGGTGTATGTGGTGGTTTTTTTGTTTTGTTTTGTTTTTTTTTTTTTTTTTACATTTGTATCTTCGTAATATTCGTAAAAGCTGTTGTTGACTTTTACAGTTATGGTCCCCATGTTGTTTACCTGTCTATGTTGTGATAATGCACCTGACCAAATTTCTCCAGTTGGAGATAATAAAGTTATTCTTATTCTTATTCTTACAGCTCAGGGCTGTGTCATCTTTAACTGGGGATGCAGGAGGTTCTTTCAGAACAGATAGTACCCCCACCTCCTGAAGATTATGTGCTAGAAATTTCCTTTGTTCTGTGACTTTTTGTGTTTCTGGCTTTGTCCTTGTCTTTCTGTCGTCTCTTCCTTTCTTATTTTCCACCTTGCTGGTCCATGACCTTCGCGTCTTCTTTCCGGAAAGCCTTGGATACATTTTTATGTGTGTGTGTGTGTGTGTTTGGACTTGAGAATTGGGCATCCTTACGATGTTGTATTCTTTCCTTTGCGCCTGGGACATGTCAGTCAGTTATCTTTTCCAGTGTTTTAAAATCAGTTTAGGTTCTACGGGACCAATACTGACTTTTTTCAGCCCAGCTATGGCCCTGTGTGGTCGGTTTGGCCATAAACAATAAGGACAGTAGCACTGATTATCTCCGACTCGCTGCCTGCTCTTCAGGCCATTACTGAGCAGACCACAAAGCGTTCACTTCTGTTTGGATTCCATGACATTCATCCCGCTTTGGAGAGCAGTGGTTATCAAAACTGATCCAGTGGCGGACTCTTGTACAAAATAGATCCCTGAACTGAATTTTTGTTTTGTTTTAGCTTTTGTGTGAGTAATCACCTTCATCATGGAGGATGTGTGTCGCTGTTCCTCAGGTGACCAGTCAGTGGATCCAGCCAACTTCCACGTCACTCCAGACGACCGGTACTTGATTTACCCCAAGGACTTCAACGGGGTCTTCGTGTGGGATCTGCAAAATGCCAGGCTGTGTACCATCTTGCCAAAGGTCATAGAGGTAAAATAAAAATGAAACAAAAGAAAAAGGAAGTAAAACATGTTTGTTAAACCACCCACTCCTCTTGACAATTCCATTGAATCCCCTCCATTTGAAATTGTCACTGAGGGTCTTCCGGTGTGTGTGTGTGTGTGTGTGTGTGTGTGTGTGTGTGAAAGATTGAAATAAAGTGTTCACATGTATTTTTTTCCATCTGACTTAGTCTTAGACTTTTAAATATGTTCCGGTGAAGGTTAACGCACGACAGAGAATTTGTCATTGATTTTGACACGGGATGTGTCACGTTTTCAGTTCGGAGCGAAAAGCATTATTCTGTTCAGGAATGTTTGCTGCGTTCTTCGTTACCGGGCTGAAATAATGTGGCATAATTCTGTGCTTTGTGTCAACAATCAATGTGAGAATAAGACCCAACACATCGCAGAGCCATGGAATTGGATAATAATACGTAGGCCTACTGGATTAATACAATGTTCAGTTTATAGAGACACACATAGACACAGACACACACATTACACACACACACACACACACACATATATATATATATATATATATATATATACCGAGTAACAGACAGACAGGCACACACACACATACGTGTGCGCGCGCACACATGTAGACACACGCACATTATGTATGTGTGTGAAACATAATGCAACTGTATATTTCATTATTACACTTCCAAATTTGTTTTCTTTCCAGATATATTCTTTTTTTCTTCTTCTCTTTTCCTTTGTTGTTGCTCATTTAATTTACCATCTTTCGAGGGCCCTTCACTAAGTCTTGCAATACAGCAATTCTAGGAACGTTACAAATTTCCTGCTTACTACTTACTCCACGTTTCGACGAACTCTCCCTCAGCTTGTATGCACTTCATTATCTGCTCAAACCAAGTTGTCATGAAGCTAGCCCACGTGACCTGGGTATGCCCATAATGAGACCCTCGAAGAAGGCTCGAGCATCTTCTGCACACTGAAACTTTCCTCACCTCGGGGAACAAAAACCAATCACAAGGGGCTAAGTCAGAAGAATACGGGGGATGAGTGACCAGCTGTAAACCGTTCTCCTTCAGAAAGTCCAGATTTGCAGCAGGTGTGTAAGCTCGGCCATTGTCATGACGCAGCAGTAGCCCTATTGTTCCACTTCTTGGACGGCGTACATACCATGCTTCAAACACCTTTGGAAGGCAGACAGTGACGTACCACTATTACTGTCCTTTCTTGGATGGGTATAGTCGCAACGTGGCCTGATTTTGCAAAGAAACACGCAACCCGTTGTTTGGAATGACTCTTGGGATGATAGAATTTTGTGGGTGCACATTCATCAAGAAAGACCCAAACGGCTGATTGTTGTTATGTTTCTAGATCGTGCTGGTACACCCGTGTTACATCCCCTGTCATGTTGTCCCAAACACTATCTGATCGTCCGTCATCAAATTTTCGCATCATGTAGGTACACTATTCAACACTACCCTGTTTTGCTCTTCTGTCGAGTGGTGAAGTACCCAACGGACATAACGCTTCCTTACATGGAGGTATTTATGAAGGGTGGTGCTAATGGTTCCTGATAAACTCTTCATCCTCTCCTCCATTTCACCAGTGGTGACACGAGGGTCATCTTTGGTCATATACCTCACCTGGGCCACTGTTTTGTCGGTTACCACTGTTACAGATCAGCCACAACAGTCATCATCTTTCATGGTAGGCCTTCCACTCGAAACTGCATGTACCACCTTAAGACTGTGGTCTGTGAATGTGCTTGCTTCCCAAAACAATCCACCAAACGTTGGAAGCATTGCTGATAACTCCTTAACTGGTGAAAGTCGCACAGCATCATAGCTCGAAACTCCCGTTGACTCAGATCAATTTCTACCCCAGAGGGACCATCACCATATCACCCTTACCTGACATTTTGCCTTCCTTGACACAAACGGTTTTACATAGCAGAATGAAATTTGACTTACTTATTACGACATTGCTGAATATAATGACTTAGTGATTGCTGTATATAGTGACTTAGTGATGATAATTGTAACGTCAATAGTTCTTCCCTATTGCATCACTTATTAAAGTGCCTTCGAAAGATAAAATGTTGACTTCATCGTTCACTTTGACACACAGACACAGACACACGCACCCCCCCTCCCCCCATCTCCCCCCCCCCGCACACACACGTCCTTCCCACCCCCCAACCCCACCCCACCCCCCCAAAAAAAACCTCCAGCTGCCAGGGTACATAACTATAACTGTAAAATGACCATGTTTCTTTCTGCACACATCTGTTCTGTTCCATGTTTCAGCCGGTGGATGTCATGACGATGGACATGAACCTGTTTGTCACCATCTCATGTGACCGGAACATCCGGATCTGGGACCTCAGCCAGGAGGGGCAATCCTCGCCTTTCCATTTCCAGGACAGAGCAGTGACCAAGATGGAGAACGGACAGAAAGTCGTCATCAGAGAAGGGGAAAAAGACGAGGAGGAAAATGAAAAGAAAATTCGAATCAGGTATACTATGCATCTGAATCCTTGAGAAACGTTATATGAAAATATGTAACAACTCTTGCCTTGCCTTGCCTTGCCTTGCCTTGCCTTGCCTTGTTGATTGAAGCTGAAACACTAACAGCGGGAGGGTGTGGAGTGGGCTAGGAGTATGTGCGATTCATGTGTTACGAAGTGACAAGTGCATTTTCTTTAGAGACACGCATATATTTGTCCCAAAGCGACATCTCTCTCTCTCTCTCTCTCTCTCTCTCTCTCTATATATATATATATATGTATATATGTCTTTAAGTGTCATTCGCGTATTTGTCTTTTAAGTGACATTCAATTCATACATGTTTCTTTTCATGCCATTCAAACATTTGTCTGTAAGTGTCATTCATGGATTTGTCTAAAGTGCTAGTCATGCCTTTGTCTTATGTGCTATTCATGCCTTTCTCTTCAAGTGACATTCGTGTGTTTGCCTTTAAATGCGGTGACGTTGTGATATTTGTCTTTAAGTGCTATTTATGTATCTGTCTTTGATAAAGTGACATTCACACATTTGTTTTAAGTACCATTCATACACTTGCCATCACATTGTCTGCACCAACCAAAACACCACAACATCACATTGTCTGCACCAACCAACACACCACAACATCACATTGTCTGCACCAACCAACACACCACAACATCACATTGTCTGCACCAACCAACACACCACAACATCACATTGTCTGCACCAACCAACACACCACAACAACACATTGTCTGCACCAACCAACAGCCAACAGTTGTTGTGGTGTGTTGGTTGGTGCACACAATGTAATGTGGTGTGTTGGTTGGTGCATGAAATGTGTTGTGGTGTGTTGGTTGGTGCACATAATGTGTTGTTGTGGTGTGTTGGTTGGTGCACACAATGTGTTGTGGTGTGTTGGTTGGTGCACACAATGTGTTGTTGTGGTGTGTTGGTTGGTGCACACAATGTGTTGTTGTGGTGTGTTGGTTGGTGCACACAATGTGTTGTTGTGGTGTGTTGGTTGGTGCAGACAATGTGTTGTGGTGTGTTGGTTGGTGCACACAATGTGTTGGTTGGTGCACACAATTTGTTGTGGTGTGTTGGTTGGTGCACACAATGTGTTGTGGTGTGTTGGTTGGTGCAGATAATGTGTTGTGGTGTGTTGGTTGGTGCAGATAATGTGTTGTGGTGTGTTGGTTGGTGCAGACAATGTGTTGTGGTGTGTTGGTTGGTGCACACGATGTAATGTGGTGTGTTGGTTGGTGCACACAATGTGTTGTGGTGTGTTATTTGGTGCACACAATGTGTTGTGGTGTGTTATTTGGTGCACACAATGTGTTGTGGTGTGTTGGTTGGTGCACACGATGTAATGTGGTGTGTTGATTGGTGCACACAATGTGTTGTGGTGTGTTATTTGGTGCACACAATGTGTTGTGGTGTGTTGGTTGGTGCAGACAATGTGTTGTGGTGTGTTGGTCGGTGCAGACAGTGTGTTGGTTGGTGCACACAATGTGTTGGTTGGTGCAGATAATTTGTTGTGATGTGTTGGTTGGTGCACACATTGTGTTGTGGTGTGTTGGTTGGTGCAGAGAGTGTGTTGTGGTGTGTTGGGTGGTGCACAGAATGTGTTGGGTGGTGCACAGAATGTGTTGGTTGGTGCACAGAATGTGTTGGTGCAGACAGTGTGTTGGTTGGTGCACACAATGTGTTGGTTGGTGCAGACAATGGTTCACGACAGAGAACCCTCGCTATGTGCTGCTGGTGGTGGAAGCGGAGGGGATCCAGTTCATGCACGTGTTTGATGTGGCCACGAACACTGTGGTCAGAAAGATGAAGCTGGGAACGGTAAGGGCTGACCCCGTCATGTCGTGCTGTGCTGCTGAGTGTGGTCTGTAGTCCCTGAAGAGAGAAAGAAGGAAATCTTTTTTGTGTCCCGTCACACATACTGGTGATTGTAGACATCTAGTTGATATGTTAATTTGAACGCCGGAATGTTAACATTTAGAATAAACCAGTAAAAGGTAGGTCAGGGTGGGGGAGTTGAATGTAAGTTGTTTGGGGGTGGGGGCTCGGGGGTGGGGTGGGGTATATGATGGAGGGTGAAATTCAAGAACATTTGAAACAAACTATTGAAGAAAATTACTTTGTGGACTTTGTAAAAAGGAAACCATTATTTTAACGAGAGAAACGACTGATCATGAATTTGAAAAAGCAGAAAACATCAATGTTCCCAGTAACTGTATATAACACATTTTCATGTAGGCGAGGTTTAATCAACACACTGTCAAAATGGTAGGCTTTACCGTAACATCAGTAAAAACTATTGCACTTGGCATTTGGGCAATATTTAGTCACTAATGAATTAGATAACAGCTTGAAATTAGAACAGGTCTGCGAATCTGACCTAAATCTGGGAGAGTCCTGTGACGAGGTTTTAGAGTTAAACAGAATGTCTCTTTCAAGTTTGTTACTCATTTGTCAGCTGAATGGATTTTACAGAGGCCGAATCACGTGCTTGGAAGCAAGAAGCTTTCTGGATCTCTGTTCAGAAGACTGTTGGGCAAATTGAGTCATGAAGCAACAACTTGAAATATTCGAACTTTCTTTATTCTAACGTGATGTTGGACATGTGTGTGTGTGTGTGTGTGTGCTTGTGTGCGTGCGTGCGTGTAAATAAAAGGGGAATATACAACTTAGAACATTAACAGTGCATTCATGAGTTGGAGGTGCCGTGGCAGGTTGGTGAGGTGATCCAGTGTTCACCAGGTAACAGTGCATTCATGAGTTGGAGGTGCCGTGGCAGGTTGGTGAGGTGATCCAGTGTTCACCAGGTAACAGTGCATTCATGAGTTGGAGGTGCCGTGGCAGGTTGGTGAGGTGATCCAGTGTTCACCAGGTAACAGTGCATTCATGAGTTGGAGGTGCCGTGGCAGGTTGGTGAGGTGATCCAGTGTTCACCAGGTAACAGTGCATTCATGAGTTGGAGGTGCCGTGGCAGGTTGGTGAGGTGATCCAGTGTTCACCAGTGATCAGGGTTCGTGGCTCTGTTTCGGCATGGTGTTGCGTCCTTTGGAAGTGCACTTTACACAGATTCTCCCCACTCCACCCATGTTTGAATGGGCACCTGACTGGTCGTGGAAGGTTAACTCACTCAGTACGGCCGGTCCTCTCTTCTCCTGTACACAGACCCCTCGGATGTCCAGTGGGTGTCTGAATGACCCTACCTTTAGCTTCCGTCGTCAGAATTGTGGTATTCTTTGTCAACATTCACCTCTTCAGTATAAGAGCCTTCCGCTTGCAATATTTTGATGATGGTAATTGGGGTGAAACGCTGTTAAAGTCGTCTCTTTCGCCGTTCGTATGGAGAGAGTTAAAACGGCAGAAAGAGAGGATTTCCCGCCTTCTTAGGGCGATCCATGGACACAATGGATGTGAAACCAGTGTCTTAATGGACGTAAAATACCATGGGTCCTTGAACCTTTATAATGTTAAGACAATGTGCTCTTCCCAGTGTTACAAGTTTTTTGTGAACAGCCTACTGTTAATTTTGTTACTGTCAAGAAATATATAGGAATATACCAAAGAGCCTTTCGAAGTCAGCTTTGAATGATTCTAATGGTCAAACTGATAATTAGAATTTACCAACTAATTATTGCAGTGTTGACATTTATTGTTTAACAGTTAATTTCAGTTTTAAGTGAATGTCAGAAAATGAAAATGGTTAATGCCAACCCGTCCTTATGATTGTTGTCAATGTAGGCAGCAGTTGTCTTTAGTTCCGATGCTTTCCCATGTGTTAGGTAATATGCGGAAGCTTGGTCAGTATATGCGATCCTAGCAAAGCATGAGTTGCATTTACGCAAGGAACAGTTGCATTGTTTTGTACTGTATTGTAATGTAATGTATTTTGTGGTATTGTATTATTTTTTTGTCGCAACAAATTTTCTGTGCGATTTTTGGATTGATCTCCCCTATTTTTCAGGGCCTGCCGTTGACTGTCTGCAAATGATATTGTTTTTATTGTCAAGGTGCCGTTTTCCAGACCAATTTGCCAGGGACAACTCTTTGTTGCCATGGGTTCTTTTACATGCGCCAAGTGCATGCTCCACGCGGCACTTCGGTTTATCGTTTCCATGTCTAGTAGAGGTGCGAATGAATATCTCACTGTATGTGGCGAATTACAGCTAGGCCTCCACTCGATCAGCGCAAGACTGAAAAAAGTAGTATGCACCAATCTTGATTCGGCTTTGTTTGTCCGGGTTTCAGAAAGTGTCGGTCAGCCATTTTCAAGGTTCCCGGATCTTGGTGGAAGTTGACAGGCGACTCCGATTGGTGGATATGGACAAGATGGAGGTGGTCACTGTGTTCAGGAGACCGCAGTTCCAAGGTTGTTTGAATCGCATCCCAATCAGAGGAGGAAAAGGTGAGACCAGTATTAGGAGACGACGGGATCTCTAACTTTTAACTGTTTATTTGTTTGTTTGTTTTTATATATTTTTTTTCATTTCATTATACTAACCAGGGAGTTCTGGCTTCACGGCCACGACAAGAAGCGCAAAGAGAGGAGACGAGATCCACCATCTGCCCTGCCCATAGTGCGGCCCCATTTGCGCATTTCCATTGGTCTGCGTTCCAGTCTCCGGAGTCACTGATGTCTTCATCGTTCGCGATAGACTTCTGTGATGATGATTTGTATCGTAGTTTTGTATTTGTATTTCTTTTTATCACAACAGATTTCTCTGTGTGAAATTCAGGCTGCTCTCCCCAGGGAGAGCGCGTCGCTGCGCTACAGCGCCACCCATTTTTTTTTGTATTTTTCCTGCGTGCAGTTTTATTTGTTTTTCCTATCGAAGTGGATTTTTCTACATAATTTTGCCAGGAATAACCCCTTTGTTGCCGTGGGTTCTTTTACGTGCGCTAAGTGCATGCTGCACACGGGACCTCGGTTTATCGTCTTATCCGAATGACTAGCGTCCAGACCACTACTCAAGGTCTAGTGGAGGGGGAGAAAATGTCGGCGGCTGAGCCGTGATTCGAACCAGCACGCTCAGATTCTCTCGCTTCCTAGGCGGACGCGTTACTCCTAGGCCATCAGGGCATTGCTGCAGCTAGATGATTGAAGATTCTTTGTGGCTCTGTCTGTGTCATGTCTTTGTTCTGACTGTATTTGCTTATGTCATCCACTAAGGAACACGTTAATAAACAGCTAGCAATTTACTTGTATAAAGCCTTAAAGATTAGAAATACAATATGCAGTTGAGTGTGTGGTAGTTTTCCGCTTTTTTGTTATTATGTGTGAATAAGACTAAATGCAGATAATGACTGTTTTTCTCATTTTCAGGTTACAACTGTGTTATGTTACATATCTGAATATATTACCTCTGTAATGTTTGTTTACACCACCCCTTCATGAGGGGCCATGGCCTATATTGAATAAAACATCCGTATCCGTATCCGTATCTGTGTCATGTCTATAAAACAAGAGAATTGAATCATGTTTCGCATAACTCAGTTTGTTGTTTTCTGCTCACGTCATTAAGAGGTTCGACGATTTTTCACACTATATTGAACCCTCTTCCAGAGCTAACACGATTTGATGATGATGCTGATGCTGATGCTGACGAAGACTTTTTAAAATTTTCATTTGTTGCATCTTGAACATTTGCTGGTTGTTTGTGTGCGAGTCTTTATGTTTGCTGGTTTGGTGCGCACGTGCTTGTTTGTGTTGTACTGGATGCATGTGTGTTTATGTATGCATGACTTTTTTTTTGTAAACGCCATGAGCTTCCTGAACGCGATATGTGAGCGTCAGTCTACATTTTTTTTTTATTATCATCATCATCAGTAGTTGTGGTAGTGGTATTGACGGGCGCAATTTGTGAGTCCCGGGTTCGAATCTCGGTAGCGGCGCTTGGTGGGTAAAGGGTGGAGATTTTTTTTCCGATCTCCAGGGTCAACATATGTGCAGAACCCCTTTCGTATGCACATGCACGCAGAAGATAAAATAGGACGTTAAAGATCCTATAATCCATGTCAGAGTTCGGTGGGTTATGGAAACAAGGACTTACCCAGCATGCACGCCCCCGGAAACGGAGTATGGCTGCCTACATGGCGGTGTAAATACGCAAAACGGTCATACACGCACAGTGATGCATGTCTATATGAGCGTGTATGTTTGCGTGACTGAACCAGATTGAATGATACAGGAAACGAATGATGAGCGCCCAGTGGCAGCTGTCAGTCGGCTTTACCCAGGTAGGCAGCCTGTTGTGTAAATGACTGTGTTTGTAATTCTTTTTTTGTTTTTTGTTTTTTTTGTTTTGTTAATTAGAGTTGTTGGTGCCGACCAAGTCGGGTTACTATCTGAAGATCTACGACACGGCGACAGGGGAGGTGACTCGATTCCTGATGGATGAAGATGAGACACCCAAGAGACATTACCCAAGGATAAGAGTGATTCTGGTAGGTTTTCGTTATCTTCATTCTTACAGGATGCAGACTACTGTGATGCTAGTTTTACTTGAACCCTGCATACTATAATTACAATCACACATATCCAATGATCACATTAAGACAATGAACAATATCACACGATGATTAAGGCGGAAGGTGGCAGACGGTTAAGACGCTCTTCTGCCAATACAGTGTCCGTGAGGGTCCGGGTTCGAATCCCGCTCCCACCCTTTCTCCAAAGTTTGAATGAAAAATCAAACTGAGCGCCTAGTCGTTAGGATGATACGATAAACCGAGGCCCCGTGTGCAGCGCGCACTTGACGTATGTACTGAAAAAGAACCCATGCAACGAGAGTGTTGTCCTCTGGCATAATTCAGTGGAAGAAATCCACTCTGATAGGTACACACATACACATGCATGCACTCAAGGCCTGATTAAGCGCATTGTGTTATGCTGGTCAGACATCTGCCAAGCAGATGTGGTGTATCGTTTATGGATTTGTCCGGACGCAGTGAAGCCTCCTTGAGAAACTGAAAGTGAAACACGGTGATTAAACTTAGACATATGGTTAAAGCCAAATCATTCAACGGTATTTCAAATTAATGCAAAGTATTACATACACACACACACACACACACACACACACACACACACACACACACACACACACACACACGGACTATTTCAGTTTCTCAAAGAGGCATCACTAC
Organism: Babylonia areolata; assembly: GCF_041734735.1. NCBI lineage: Eukaryota > Metazoa > Mollusca > Gastropoda > Neogastropoda > Buccinidae > Babylonia > Babylonia areolata. Next base: position 49,768,746 of record NC_134895.1, on the reverse strand, counting down.
GTTCAGACAAATCCACATACGCTACACTACATCTGCTAGGCAGATACCTGACAGCAGCTTAACCGAATTCGGTTGTCAGCTTTGAGTGTATGCATATATGTGTATTTGTGTTCCAATCAGAGTTAATTTCTTTTACATAATTTTGCCAGAGACTTTTGTTGCCATGGGTTCTTTTTCAATGCGCCAAGTACGTGCTGTACACAGGACCTCGCTTTATTGTCTCATCCGAATGACCAGACGCTCACTTGGATTTGTAGTCAAACTTAAGAGAAAGTTCGAGACCAGGATTCGAACCCAGAGTCTCATGGACACTATTGGCAGATCTGTGTCTTAACCATTCTGCCACCTTCCTCTAGACTTTGTCATTAATGAATTGTTGAAAATTAAAAAAATGCTTATTTGAGACTGGGAAATAAAGCTGCTGTGGAGTTTTCAATAAGGGAATCAGTGGCGTTTTCCTGAAGGTAAAGGGTGGAGTATTTTGTAAGAATATGGCTGTCATCTCATCATGTGTCAGTTTTTGTCTCACCCGTAGTCAGTACAGCTCATTAAGAGGTTCTTGTTTGAGACCAACCATCTTGCTGGACACAGTTACAATTTGGCTTTGTATTCCCTTGTTCAAGTTCAAACGTCAGCGCTGGCAGACAAAAACGACAACAGAAAGTTAAAACTGATTCAGTGAAGTAACGGTAAAAACGCCAGTGCGCATCAGGTTGTATTACGACACTTCAGTGTCCTCATACATGCGGCACTAAGGATGGGATTTAACGCCCTCATGATCAGGTTGTTCAGGGTTTGGGTGATCTTCCACCATTCCTGTGCTCTGCTCATGGGGGTCATTGAGGTTTGATCGGTGGAACAGTTGGACAGTGGCCTAGTGGTAATCTGCCCGACAAGGAAACGAGTGTCCACGCCGGTTTTGAATCCCACAGACCGGAGGTTTTACCCCCTCTTCCCCGCGCCCCCAGGCCCCCTTCCCCCACCCCACACCTCCACCAGATCGAGTGGTGGTCTGGGTGCTAGTCTGTCTGATGAGACGATAAAGCGAGCGTGTACTTGCTCGCACGTGAAGGCACCCACGGCAACAAAAGGGTTGTCCCCGAAAATTGTTTTGTTAAAAATAAAATCCACTTTGCTAGGAAAACGAATACACTTGCAGGCTGAAAAAAATATGTTTGGCTTTGCACTGTGGCGAAGCGCATATCCCGAAAAGAGCAGCCCGAATTTCACTCAATTTGTTGTGCAAAAATTGTAATACAACACAACACAACACAACACAATACAATGCAGTATAACAATAATTGTACAGTACTCTAAAGTAATCTTCGTACAGTACAGTGCAGTACAATACAATACAATACAATACAATACAGTGTACTGTGATGTAATGTAACATATGATATGATTATGATATGATAATCTTTCTGCAGTACAGTAGAGTACAACGCAATACCATTCCATTCTACATTCCGTATCCATTTACTAAATGACTAAAAGAAGAACCAACTTTTTCTTTGTGTTATTGTATTTCACAGTCAGAAAGACACGGGTAAACTTCTGACGTTAGCACTAAGATACAAAGGTACAAAACTACACGCGCACACATGCACACACTCCAATAACGACATATCCTCACAGACACACACACACACACACACACACACTTACACACACACACACCTATATGACAATTGTCGCGCTGGCTGCATGAAGATTAATAATGCCATCGAACCAGGGGGCGCCGTGTCAGACTCTGCTTAGATAGACTTCTGATCCAGTGATCACCAGTGATCAGTGTTCAGGGCATTTTACTCCTGTTTTCCTGACCCCACTGCTGTGAGTGATCCAGTGTTCACCAGTAATCAGTGTTCACCAGTGATCAGTGTTCACCAGTGATCCAGTGTTCACCAGTGATCAGTGTTTACCAGTGATCAGTGTTCAGGGCATTTTACTCCTGTTTTCCTGACCCCACTGCTGTGAGTGATCCAGTGTTCACCAGTAATCAGTGTTCACCAGTGATCAGTGTTCACCAGTGATCCAGTGTTCACCAGTGATCAGTGTTTACCAGTGATCAGTGTTCAGGGCATTTTACTCCTGTTTTCCTGACCCCACTGCTGTGAGTGATCCAGTGTTCACCAGTAATCAGTGTTCACCAGTGATCAGTGTTCACCAGTGATCCAGTGTTCACCAGTGATCAGTGTTCACCAGTGATCAGTGTTCAGGGCATTATACTCCTGTTTTCCTGACCCCACTGCTGTGAGTGATCAGTGTTCACCAGTGATCAGTGTTCACCAGTGATCAGTGTTCAGGGCATTTTATTCCTGTTTTCCTCACTCCACCTGCTGTGAATGGATACCAGACTTCAGCTGGGGAAGGTTAAATTCGGTAGATGGAGAGGACTGGGCCCCACTTCCCTGTGCTAAGCCCAACACACAGTGGGTATGAGTTCACAACCTCCACAACCTTAGAAGGCCGTGGGACCTTTAACCTAACCAAAATGAGATCAGATCGTTTAACTTCTAACCTAACTAGTATGACATCAACATCTTTAACCTTCAACCTATTGTATACATATGTATGTGTACATAACTACATGCATGTATATGAATGTGTATTGTGTGTGCGTGCGTTTATGTAAGTTTGTGCCTGTCTATGTGTGCGTATGTGTTCGGGTAGCTGTTAGATACACATGTATTGTTAAAATATATGTACACAGTGTGTGTGTGTGTGTGTGTGTGTGTGTAGTCATATTTTGGTGTGTATATATAACATAGATGTAATGTTTTATGTTAACAAAGCGTTTTTGTAAAGCACCTAGAGCAGATTTCTGGATAGTGTGCTATATAAGTATCCATTATTATTATCATTAACCTGACTGATATGACATCAGACTTTTATTTCATTCTATCTTGTTTTATGAATTGCGCGCAGGTCAGTAAGGACAGCAGCGTGGCGATTGCCTGGCAGTCTGGATGGTTCACAGTCTTTGACCTGACCACCCATAAATTCAAATGGGTGATCGGCGAAGAGTTAGCGAGTAGCGTCCCTGATGACCGCAAAGCCGCCATCACTGACGATGGACGTTATTTCGTCTACGCTACCATCACCGACAAGATCAAAGAAACTGACATCGGCAGATTTGACCAGTGTATCAATGTCTACGATCTTCACTGTGGTACGTCATACGTCAGAAATTTCAATTCCATTTTCAAAGAGAAAGGTCAAAGCGTGCGGGCTGATCTAAATGATATACGCTACACCACATCTTTGAAAAGACAACAACGGGGCAGATGCCGGGACGAAATAAGAAAAGTGAATATGTTGAAATGAAATAAAAATGATATAAAAAAAAAAAAAAAATATATATATATATATATATATATATAGAGAGAGAGAGAGAGAGAGAAGGCACTGACGAGAATATTCACGTCTACGTTCATTGTATGTAATACATCAGATAATGATGACGTTATACTGCATCACTGTCTACGCTTCATGTTCTGTATTTAATACGTCATCATGACTATACTGTATCACTGTCTATAGCTGCCTGTGATCTTGATTATGTATGTCTTATGCCAGAAAACGATGATATTCACCTGCAAAAATATGTATATATATATATGATATATATATATATATATAGAGAGAGAGAGAGAGAGAGAGAGAGACATACATACATACATACATACATACATACATACATAGTAATTCGGGGCAAGAGGCCCCCCTTATAATAAATAATAATGGTATTTATATAGCGCTGGATCTTGTGCAGAGACAAATCAAAGCGCTTTCGCACCAGTCATTCACACGCATGCATAACTCTAATACTGCAGAAACTAAAGACAAGGAAGGGCAGGCAAGGGAGGCTATTTTGGGAAGAGGTGGGTTTTAAGGCCAGACTTGAAAGAGCTGAGTGTGGAGACTTGACGAAGCGAAAAAGGAAGTTCATTCCAATCGCAAGGTCCAGAAACAGAGAAAGAACGGCGGCCAATAGTCGAGTGTTTGAATCTGGGTATGCGTAAACAGAGTGGATCCGAGGCCGATCGTAGTGAGCGAGATGGAGTGTAGAGGTGAAGGCAGCCGCAGAGATAGGAAGGGGCAGTTTTGTGAATGCATCTATAACATCGAGTGCTGATCTTGTACTTTATTTGGTGTGAGACAGGGAGCCAGTGGAGATGTTGCAAAAGAGGAGTGATGTGCTCAGATCTTTTCTTTCTGAGGACGAGTCGGGCAGCAGAGTTTTGTATGCGCTGAAGGGGCTGAATGGATGAAGCAGGCAGACCAGACAATAAAGAGTTACAGTAGTCAAGGCGAGAGAGAATGAGAGAAACGACAAGTCTAGATGTTGCGTCAGTGGATAGATATTTCCGGACGGCACTGATGCGTCGCAGTTGACAGTAGCAGGACTGACATGTCTGACTGATAAATTTGTGCATGGACAGTGTATTGTCAAGGACAACACCGAGGTTCCTGACTGACGTGGAAAGAGGGATGGATGTACTGCCAAGTTTGATTGTGTCAAGTCTGATTTCTCTTCTCGTTGAAGCCACAACACTTTGAAACCAAGTGTTTTTCTTCCTTCTTGTCATTGATTGTATTCTGAAAACATTAACAGAACAAAGAAGAAACAGTCCAGTTCCAGTGGAAACTATGGAAGCAGATATCTACCGGACTTTGCTGATGATCTTTCCGTGCTGTCCCATCACCAGCAGGAGATGCAGGATAAGAACACAGTACTAGCGGACACCTCGCCACCTCACCGCAAGCATGTCTCAACATCCACAGGGACTAGACGAAGAGCATGAAAACAAATGCAACCAGTGCTGAGCCAGTCACATCGAAGGTAAGATACTGGATGAGGTGGAATCATACACTTATCTTGGAAGCACCGTCGACAAGGACGGCGCAGATGCAGATGTCAAAGCAAGGGTTGTCAAGGCCAGAGCATTCTTGATACAGGTCATGAACATCTGGAGCTCCAGAGTGCTGTAAAAATTAACTAAAAATTCGGTTCTTCAACTCCAACATCAAGTATGTGCTGCTGTGTGAAACCACATTTAACAAAGTGCCGATATTCATCAACAGCTGTCTTGAGAAGAAACCTCCAGATCCACTGGCAACACAAGATCAGCAACGTCGACCTTTGGAAAAGGCACAGTTGTCAGCTGAAAGGAATTGGAAGAAGAAACTAAGGATGGATCATGCAAAAGCTACGACGAAAATCGTCGTAAAGCATCACCCAGACAGGCACTGACATGGAATGCCAAAGGAAAAAAAAATGAATGGCTGGCCGAAACACTTGACGAAGACACCTCCAGGCAGACACCAAGAAGATGGGCTTTACCTCGAGCCAGACAGAGGCAAGGACACAGCTAGGATAGGGGATTGTGGAGGTCTGTTGTTGACAGCCTGTACACCAGAAGAGGTGAAAGGCCTTTGTAAGTCGTCTTTGTCAGTTTCTCGAGAATGTTTGCTTTGTACGGTGGTGTTACGATGGCCGTTGAGTCTTTTTTTTTTTTTTTTTTTTTTTTTTGCATACCCACTGGCCTTTCGAATGTCAGTTTTTGGAGAGGAAGAATGGCCCTGATCTGCTTGCTGGAACACAATGAAGGCCCAGATGCTACATGCGGTTATGGGAATGGGCAGCCATTTGTTGATTGTTCTGAAGGTGGTGTATCAGCACGTAAACCTCCCCCCTTTTCTCTCTCTCTCACACACACATGCATGAATGCACTTTGCCTTTTACAGTGCAATAAACTACCTTTGAACAGTATATCTCGCGTTGGGAAACCAGTGATGAACCCATTCTTTGTCCAGTGTGGCAGATGCGAAATGAAATACGTGTGCCTTTGTCTGCGTAAAAATATACATTCCTCTCTATTATTACAGATTTCCTTCAGATTTCAAGATCCAGTCGCTCCGCTCAAGCTCATCGGATGTGGTAGGATTATTAGTTTAGGAATTTATATAACGGAATGCTTAAAGATCGTAACTGCGTAACTGAAAGCATGTAATTATGTAGAGTGCGTAGTTGTTATCATCGTCTACCCCTTTGTTCACATGGGTCTAATAGCCTTTAAAAACTGAATATTTCTTTTTTGTATTTTTTGTGCATGAATACACAGGTACAGTAATGCTGCTTTACAACTGTCAAGCAAAACGCTTGAAGAAGTCCGAACGAAGCACAGAGAAAAACCACTATCTTTTCCAAATCACAGGGAGCAAAACGCCCAGTTTTGCTTTGAATGAAGAACAGACACTGGCATTGCAATTCCATCAGCATTTGTTTTACAGAAATCGAGGTGAAAACAATCAAATGCATGTGGTAAACTTAGCTGACTTCTGAGTGGCCTCAGTGTTGAGGTGTTTTCCCGGCTGTCAAGCGGAAACGGTCAGGTGACATTGGCTCGATGTGTACCATGATCAATATTTTGGAGGAGGGCGTTTGACCCCGACTGTGCTTCTTACACCGAATTACCCAGTATATATATATATATATATATATATATATATATATGTGTGTGTGTGTGTGTGTGTGTGTGTGTGTTTATTTATGTACACACATACATATTTTACCTTGATGAATCTTGAAATTCTTTGCAAGGAAGTCCTCACAGAAACAAACCTGCGGCCTATGATCTGGAGATGCAAAACTATTATAGTTTGTTTGCCAAACTATTTCAGTGTTAAGAAGTCATTTTTCACGAAATAGAGTGCTGATTTTTCCTCGAATACTCTGTCACGAAACCGACGGGCACATTAACTGAATGGTCGAAGCATTAGACTTTAGTCTGGGGTTCATGGGTCGTATTTCCATTCTCCTAAGGTCAACATTTTGACATGTTTGTACCCTAACCCCCTTCGTGTGTCTACACATGCAAAGGATCAATAATATGTGAGGATGCGGGTTCAAATCCCAGCGGAGGTGTGGGCTTAAATGGGAAGACTGGGTCCACACAGTCTAGTATCACCCGCTTCACGGATGCGTCTTTGGGTGTGTTGCTCAAATTTCCTGATCAACACTGCATGTATTTGTATCTCTCGGGCCTGGTTAACGCTGGGATATGACAGGAAACTGCATAGCGTAGTCCCAAACCTAAAATGGACTTTCATGGCATCATTGTCATCATCAGAATCGTCATACTCTTCATATTCAATATAAAAAAAAAGTCTCAAATGATGTGGCATTTGATGCCCTGCTCTCATGGTGACCTCAGTTTCGATACCCCTCCTATTCTGTGCTTGTGGTGTGTCCAGCCAAGGTCTTCAGTGTCGGCAGATTCATGGGGGTATCGTTGTTGGAAGGATGTGTTGGCGGTGTCCACTCTCGGGAGGACGCTCACTCAGTCGGGCTCCGCGACTAACCCATTGTTGTCGTCCGCAGGGGCTATGTAGGTGGTATCCTAAGTACGTTAAACAAGAACAGGTATTAAAGTAACCCACCGAAGTGACTCAGCAGTGCAGGGTCTCCTCTGGTATGTGGCGTAATGACGATCTAACTTAGATAGTTCTCTGTGGACTGTCAACGCGGAGACTGCGGCAGACGAACCCGGATGTGGCCGTGTGTTTGAAGACTCAGAATGAGCGGTGTGGGAGTTATGCCTCTGACAACGGTGCAGATGATAGGGCAGCCGAAAAAAGAGAAGAAAAAAAAAGAAGAAAGATCATACGCATATTAAAGAACCTGTGATCCATGTCAGTCTTCGGTAGGTTATGTAAACACGCATATACAGAGATAATTACACACGCGCGAGCGCGCGCACGCAAGCACCGAAGCATGCACGCACGGACACACGCAAACACGTACATTTATATTCGAAGAGTCGATAGGATCTGTGTGGGTGGGAGGGTGTAAATGTATTTCGTGGTAGTCCTCCCCCTCTTCCTCCTTCTACTGCTAGTACTACTGCTGCTACTACCACCATCATGGTTATCATTATAATGATGATGCTGGTGATAGTTATGATGATGATGATGCTGATGGTGATGACTGACGTGCAGGCCGTGTGGTACGGACCTTGATGGACAGAGTGACTGCCCTGAAGTACACTGTGGAGAAGGGCCGTGACCTGGAGAAGACCTGTGAAATCAGTTCACTCCGAATCCTCGACAGCACCACCATCCTCGTCGCCCATGAAGACAACATCATCAGAGTATACAACATGCACAGTGGTGAGCAACACCGGCTTGCTTCACACTGACAGTTCTGTTTAGGTTCTTTTCTAATTTTTTTTTTTTTAATCATTATCACCAGTTGTAGTAGTAGTAGTATCATCATTATTATTATCATTTGTATTGGTAGTTGTAGTTGCAGTTGTAGGATCATCACTATCATTATCTTTATTATTGCTATATCATCATCATTAGCGTGTCCGCAACGTGTTTTCAGTTTTCGGTTTCCAGGAGGTGCGAAAACGTGCAGACTGAGCTATGAATGCGACACCACATGTGCTGTAACGAAAGGGGAAGAGTAGATTTGGAGGGTAGGGGTGGGGGTGGCGGGTAGGCCCATATACCTGACCTAATAAACTGCTGCTGTTGAGAGTTATTTCCGTATTGTAAACAATACGTAGACACAATATAAGAAGCTGTAGAGGGTGGGTTCGTGGTTTTGGGTTTTTTCCCCCCCTTTTCTTTTTAGCTGATGGAGTGTCTTGCTGACTCTCTCTCTCTCTGTGTGTGTGTGTGTGTGTGTGTGTGTGTGTGAGGGGTGTGTGTGTGAGGGGTGTGTGTGTGTGTGTGTGTGTGTGAGGGGTGTGTGTGTGTGTGTGTGTGTGTGTGTGTACAGGTGAGCTGTTGCACCGACTGGAGGGTCACCGCTACATCCCAGAGCTTTCGGTGAGGGACGACACCCCAGTCTTCCTCAGCTGGGTCACGTCGACGGAGGAGAGGTCCGTCAAAATGTGGAGAAAGTCAGACTTCACTCCCCTGGCGTCCTTCACCTCTGACACCACCGTCAGTGACCTCTCAGTCCTCCGCCCCCTTCTCTGCTTTCACTTTCTGCTTCGTTGTTGTTGTGTTTTTTATGGTATGTGTTGTGTTGTATAGTATTGTGTTGTATTGTATTGTGTTGTGTTGCTTTTTGTCTGTGTGAAATTTAGGCCGTTCTCTCCGGCTGGGAGGGCGTGTCGTCACAATGCAGTGCCTTTTGTGTGTGTGTGTGTGTGTGTGTGTTTGGTGTGCATGTGTGTGTATTGTGCATGTGTGTAAGTGTGTGTAGTGTGCATATGTGTGTGTGAGTAGAGTGCATGTGTGTGTGTGGTGTGCATGTGTGTGTGTAGAGTGTGTGTGTAGTGTGCACATGTGTGTGGTGTGTATGTGTGTGTAGTGTGCATGTGTGTGTATGTGTGTACAGTGTGCATGTGTGTGTGTAAGTAGAGTGCATGTGTGTGTAGTGTGCATGTGTGTGCAGGTGTGTGTATTGTGCATGTGTGTGTAGTGTGCATGTGTGTATGTAGAGTGCGCGTGTGTGTGTAGTGTGCATGTGTGTGTGTGGTATGTATGTGTGTGTAGTGTACATGCGTGTGAATCAGAATCAGGATAAGATTTAATCTGTCCTCAAAGCCCAGGAAGCTTACAAGACACGGTCTTTGTGTGTGTGTGTGTATGTGTGTGGGTGCGCGCGTGCATGCCTGCGTGTGTGCTTGTTTGCGTTTGTGTGTGTGTGTCTGTTAGAGAGAGAGAGGATGTGTAGTGTGAGTTGTGTGCATATGTTCTTATGTATGTGTGTGTGTTTGTGCGTGCGTATGTGTGTGTGCTTGTATGTGTATGTTTGTGCGTATGCATGTTTGTGTATGTATGTGCACGCAAGCCGTAAGCTGACAGGTTTACCGCTTCTGAAACATTTAGAACCCTGCATTCATTATTTTTCCCCTCTGAACAATGTCACTAAAAAATATGATACAGAGAGGTGACCAACAGGTAAAACACAACTGAGCTGACAGGTGGCCAACAGGTAAAACACAACTGAGCTGACAGGTGACCAACAGGTAAAACACAACTGAGCTGACAGGTGACCAACAGGTAAAACACAACTGAGCTGACAAGTGACCAACAGGTAAAACACAACTGAGCTGACAGGTGACCAGCAGGTAAAACACAGCTGAGCTGACAGGTGACCAACAGGTAAAACACAGCTGAGCTGACAGGTGACCAACAGGTAAAAGACAGCTGACAGGTGACCAACAGGTAAAAGACAGCTGAGCTGACAGATGACCAACAGGTAAAACACAGCTGAGCTGACAGGTGACCAACAGGTAAAACACAGCTGAGCTGACAGGTGACCAACAGGTAAAACACAGCTGAGCTGACAGGTGACCAACAGGTAAAAGACAACTGAGCTGACAGGTGACCAACAGGTAAAACACAGCTGAGCTGACAGGTGACCAACAGGTAAAACACAACTGAGCTGACAGGTGACCAACAGGTAAAACACAGCTGAGCTGACAGGTGACCAACAGGTAAAACACAGCTGAGCTGACAGGTGACCAACAGGTAAAAGACAGCTGAGCTGACAGGTGACCAACAGGTAAAACACAACTGAGCTGACAGGTGACCAACAGGTAAAACACAACTGAGCTGACAGGTGACCAACAGGTAAAAGACAGCTGAGCTGACAGGTGACTAACAGGTAAAACACAACTGACAGGTGACCAACAGGTAAAACACAGCTGACAGGTGACGAACAGGTAAAATACAACTGACAGGTGACCAACAGGTAAAATACATCTGACAGGTGACCAACAGGTAAAAGACAACTGAGTTGACAGGTGACCAACAGGTAAAACACAGCTGACAGGTGACCAACAGATAAAACACAACTGAGCTGACAGGTGGACAACAGGTAAAACACAGCTGACAGGTGACCAACAGGTAAAACACAGCTGACAGGTGACCAACAGATAAAACACAACTGAGCTGACAGGTGGGCAACAGGTAAAACATAGCTGACAGGTGACCAACAGGTAAAACACAGCTGACAGGTGACCAACAATTTAAAAGACACTTGTGCTGACAAGTGGCAACAGTTAAAAAAAACAAAAACAACACTCGCACTGACAGGTGACGCCAGGCAAAAACACTTATGATGACAGGTAAAACACTTGTGCAGGTGACAACAGGTAAAACCACTTGTGCTGACAGGTGATGACAGGTAAAAACACTTGTGCTGACAATGATGACAGGTAAAAACACTTGTGCTGACAGCTGACGACAGGTAAAAACACTTGTGCTGACAGATGGAGGGTGTGACCTTGCTGCCTGGACATGGCGGGGACTTCCTGGCCTTTGTGAAGAACACGGACACTCCGGTCATCTTCAGCGTGCAGGGACACAAGGCAGGGACAGTGTCGGGCAACTCGTCCCCTCTGTCCTCCTGGCCACAGCTGTATGAGGGAAGCAGTAAGTTCTGTGACACCTGTCATGTATGAGGGAAGCAGTAAGTTCTGTGACACCTGTCATGTATGAGGGAAGCAGTAAGTTCTGTGACACCTGTCATGTATGAGGGAAGCAGTAAGTTCTGTGACACCTGTCATGTATGAGGGAACCAGTAAGTTCTGTGACACCTGTCATGTATGAGGGAACCAGTAAGTTCTGTGACACCTGTCATGTATGAGGGAAGCAGTAAGTTCTGTGACACCTGTCATGTATGAGGGAACCAGTAAGTTCTGTGACACCTGTCATGTATGAGGGAACCAGTAAGTTCTGTGACACCTGTCATGTATGGTTCTGTGACACCTGTCATGTAAGAGGGAACCAGTGAGTTCTGTGACACCTGTCATGTATGAGGGAAGCAGTAAGTTCTGTGACACCTGTCATGTATGAGGGAACCAGTAAGTTCTGTGACACCTGTCATGTACGAGGGAACCAGTAAGTTCTCTTACTCTGGGGCGTCTGACAATATGTGTGGGATGAATCATGTTCAGGAATGTAAAAGGCTCGTTGAAGACACAAACTCTGTGTTCATTTGTTTGTTGCTTCCTTTGTTTTTGTTCTTTCTTCCTAGCCCCGCCTTTGTTTCTTCATTCCTCCTTTCTGTCTGTCTTTGTTTTGTTCTTCAAGTTGTTTGTTTTTGTACGGATTGCTATTCGCTGACAAAATAGTGACTGACAGAGTGGAATGACTGGAGTTACAACTTAACACACGGTTTGAATGAAAACGCTGCTGTATCCAGAGGAAACATTACCTTATTCGTTTTTTTGTATATTGCTTTTAATTTAAAAGAAAACAATTTCAACTTCATACGATTCACATTAGTCGGGAAAATTTAAGCGGGAACAGGAGCAAAATAACGTTAATAGGTAAAAGACATTCTGCACCAATGTTGAGTTTTTCAAATGTATATCAAATTCTGTCATAACATCCTCATAACCTTTTGCAAACTCACACACACACACAAAACAAACAAATCAATAGATAAACGAATAAAGTTTTGCAATAAACTATTTGACTCCCTGACCTATCTGTGTTGCTTTCTCCACAGAGCTGGATGGCGAGTTGCCCCCCCTGCCTTCAGACCTAGATGACCTGGACGAAGAAGATCCAGACACAGATTACGATTCCTCCTCCGACGACGACGACGATGATGATGAGGAGGAGGATGGGGAGGAGGACTGATTGCCCATCAATCTGATCACTCTAGTCATTCAGATGAGACAATAAACTGAGGTCCCGTGTGCAGCACACATTTTGCGCACTGAAAAAGAACCCATGGCCTGCAGCACAAGTGCTGTCCGCTGGCAAAATTATGTATAAAAAAAACCCTGAGGTGGGTACACAAATATAGATATATGTATGCACTCAAGGCCTTACCAAGTGCACTGGTTTATGCTGCTGGTCAGGCATCTGCCTAGTAGATGTGGTGTAGCGTATATGGATTTGACCGAACGCAGTGACGCTCTCTTGAGAAACCGAAACTGTTCCTCTGAAGATTGAGGTTACCTAGCCCACTGACCAGCCGACTGCACATGGCTGAAAACATTCCAGTCAAAAATATCAGTAAATAAAAGGAAATCATCACCGTTGATCAGGTGGAACTTGGAAAGGGGGAAACGTAAAATAAAGAAGACAAGAGAGGCAAGGCCTTCAAGACTCACTTGTGATAAATTAAGTCCCCTAGCATTAATTACAGAGTAATTTCCCTTTTTTACTATCTGCACCAAAACGTTTGCAAAATAAAAAAAAATAAAAATTCCATGCTTAGCAAAAGAAGTTCCTGTTTGAACAAAAAAATGATAACAATGACTCCTCTTGTTGTGTCAGAATAAGAGGTCAAAGTGCCAAGTTTAGAGAATGCAAAAATATAAATATAACAGTAAATGCAGTTTGCATATAATTAGGCTTCTTTTTCTTCTTTTTTTGTGCCCATCCCAGAGGTGCAATATTGTTTTAAACAAGATGACTGGAAAGAACTAAATTTTTCCTATTTTTATGCCAAATTTAGTGTCAACTGACAAAGTATTTGCAGAGAAAATGTCAGTGTTAAAGTTTACCACGGACACACACACACGGACACACACACACACACACACACACACACACACACACACACACACACACACACAACCGAACACCGGGTTCAAACATAGACTCACTTTGTTTACACAAGTGAGTCAAAAATGAGGCACATGTACGGTCATTTCATGCACATCAACCTAAGACATGCCTCTGACGCAGACCCTGTAGTGGGGTCTTAGTCCACTCTTTCTCGCGATCCCACCCCTTCCCTCACTTGACGAGAAAAATGGAACAGCGAGAAAAGCGTGGCAAACGACCACGCCATCTCATAATGTGTGAGAAAGGGTGTGAAACCCTCATTATTATTATTAGTTGTTGTTGTTTTTTCTGTTTTATCTGAAACATTTCTTTTTGTCACCGGGTAGGTTCCTTGTACTTTCCCAAACCCATCCCAACAGAAAAGAAGGAAGAACGAGAGGGACGACGACTCCGGCGATCATGATAGTTTCAGTTTCAGTAGCTCAAGGAGGCGTCACTGCGTTCGGACAAATCCATATACGCTACACCACATCTGCCAAGCAGATGCCTGACCAGCAGCGTAACCCAACGCGCTTAGTCAGGCCTTGAGAAAAAAAAGCAATCTCATATTATAGTAATGGGGAAGCAGTGTCGGAAATGATCACAATCGGAGGGCAATCACAATCGGAAGGCAATCTTGTATCAATGCAAATATTATAGTAATGGGAAAGTCCTGTCACAAATTATCACTGACAAACCATCTGCAGCGGTAGAAGTTTCCAGACTTGACGATCTCTAAATGGTACAGGACCTGAACTTCTGAGGTCTAGATGATGGGATTGTCCCTGAGCAAGAGCTTTTCCACGAAAAAAAGGGGGTATTTCCACTGTGATACCTGTCATGCTTAGCTACGTTGTGCACTATCATCCTTCATGACGTAACTGACTCATTTCATTCGTGATTAATGTAGGTTGGTCTGTCTGTCTGTCCGTCTCTCTCACTCTCATTTCATCTTTTCTTCTTTACTCTCTCCCCTCCCCCGCCCGCCCCCCTACTCACTTGTATAGTATTGTATTATTTAGAAATAACATGGGACCGCTCAGAGTGTTAACCTGTTCCTTCCTTTTCGGGGATCGCCGATATGTATGTCCTTTCGGTGACAGGCATGGTGTGGATCATTGTTCAGTTTCAGTTTGAGTTTCAGTAGCTCAAGGAGGCGTCACTGCGTTCGGACAAATCCATATATGCTACACCACATCTGCCAAGCAGATGCCTGACCAGCAGCGTAACCCAACGCGTTTAGTCAGGCCTTGAAAAAAAAAAAGGTGGAAAAAAAAGTTTGACTTGTATGTTTTGAAAGTATTTTTTGCATCTTTTGTTTATTGTTAATTACCTCCCCCTCCTTGGCGTGAAAGCCAATATAGGCTATGGACATAAATATATTTCTCTGTCTCTCTCTTCTCTCTGGTAATTTGGCACTATAATCATGGAATGTTTTTGCTGTTTTTTTGTTGTTTTTTTAATAGATAAGGTTATATCTTAAACAGCGACTGCACTTCGGGTGATACTATAAACTGTTGTTATCACCCCTTGTTCATTTGCGGCTTCAGTTGGCCTAAACAGGAATATCTGAGTCTCTCACTGCCCCGTTCTGACTGTCTCTCGGTCTGTCCGTCTGTCTCTGTCTCAGTATGTTTGTCTCTCTCTCTAACTCTCTTTAATCACTATGAAGTCTTAGACTCAAAATTGTTTTTATGTGTCTTTGTTTTATTTCGTTTTCTCAAAAGGCCTGACTAAGCGTGTTCGTTTGTCTGACGTGGCGTGGATGTGGTGAAATGTATTCGTCTGAAAGCAGTGACGCCTCCCTGAGTAACTGAACTGAACTGTATAAACACAAAATTAAAAAAAAACCACAACTGTTCGACACGTGCAAAAATAAAAATGTAAATGAGAAAATACTAAGTTAAGAAATCACGTACTTATAAAGCATTATCAGACGTGGGGTGAATTTGAGAACAAGAACCCTGTAAAAGATGGATGTTAGCAACTGACACGTATCCAGAGATTATGTGAATGTGAAATATGTATGACGCGTGTCATCAAAATTGTACGTGAATATGAAATACGTCTAAAGTGTGTGTACTCACACATTAAAAAGGGATCTTGGCCCTTTTTTTAATAATATATCTGAGTTTGAGTCCTAGTTTTTAACCCCCCTCTCTGTCTTTGTTATTCTGTATCCATGCCTGTCTGTGTGCTAACGTGGCGATGCCCTTGAGATGGCCTCAGTGGTTGGCGAGGCTCTAAGCACCATCATTTGATTTTATTTGTCTGTCTGTGTCTGTCTTTCTTCCTGTCTGTATCTTTGTTTTTGTCGGTCTGTCTGTCCATCTGTGTGTGTGTATGCGTTTGTGTGTACGAATGTGTCTGTGTGTGTGTGTGTGTGTGTGTCTGTGTCTGTATTTGAGTCTGTGTGTGTGTGTGTGTGAGTTACTTTCCAGAAAAAGGCGGATCCAGACCAGACGGTGTATGGGCAGAGATTGAAACATGTTTATGAAGAATGGAAGCCAGTTTTAACTTTTGTATATTCATAGACCGCACAGGGTCATATCAAGTCTGTCAAACCATACAGATGCTCAACTGCATCAACACAAAACTCACACAAAAAAACCCTATAAGATAAACCTACAAAACACAATTTATGACACATTATCCTAACCATATAGCTCCTTAAGGCAAATAAGATTAGGCCATGCTGAGGATGCCAGCCATTTCGCGTAATTTATCATTCCCAGATTACAAAAAAATCATAAAAAATGAAAAAAACAATACCTTTAAAGCCAAGAAATACACAAAAAGGGGCATAATATATATATATGCAAATAAAACTGCAGAATGGACAGCAAGTGCCCATCCTAGTGTTAACAATTTCACTAACTAAACGCCAGAACAAAACAGCACAGATAGTACATCAGAGGCTGTGGAAAAGAGTGTCAAGGCTTCTTGAATAAAGAAAGGGGAAGGCAGGAAAAAGAGACAACAATGAAGGAAGAAAAAAGGTTGAAACAAAGAGAGCGCTAGAAAAGAGGAAATTTTCTAGCACAGAATTTCAAGGTGGGAATGCTGTTTATATTGAAAGACCCCTGGCATCCCTACGAGGGATTTAACATTGTAAACAAGGAAATTATAAAAACCTTCATCCTGATCCAAGCACAGACAGACACACAGACCAGTGCATACACATTGAAACACACATTACCTTAATTTCCAGTCTTCCTTCACCACCAAAAACACATACACACAAGCTATTATGGGAAAATAGAAATGTTTTCACAACTTGTATAAACATAGTCAATATTCAATTAATGTTGAAAAAATATATGAGAATTAAACATTCATGATGTTTGGAATAATGTAAAACAAAATAAATACACTCTATTTTCATAACTGGGAATGAATTAAAACAGCTGTGTACCATACAAATTATTTACAGCTGATAAAATTAATAGTCACATTTATGTGGAAATGCTGAAGTCAAAATGTTAATTGTGTAACTAAATAAAATTGCACTTGAATGTGTACACTCATATGCACACACACACACACATACACACAATTCTTTGTAACAGAAGCACAAGCACACACACACACACACAAGACAACATTCAGAGACTTAGTGATTGGACACAATTAAATCACACATCCTTAAACACACAGAAAACTATGTGCATGCATGTAACTGCATGACATAAAAAACAAAGGATTAAACTTCGTGTATGTGTACGTGTTTTTGTGTTTGAGTGCAAAACAGAAATGCTACTGAGTATTTCATTATCACATGATTCTTGTATAATTTTTGTATGTATCTATATTTCCAGTAGTTTTGGGGTTTATTATCTTTCTTTTTTTTCTTCTTTTTTTTTCTCTCAGATGGCTTGATGTGAAAAGGCAGTTGTTGCTTATTCAATTACCATCTTGAAAAAATGTTGACTTTGACACATTTACACGCTACATAGCAAATGTAACATTCCTCAGTATATGTGAAGAACAGAAAATATAATGTTGAAAAGCTGCAGTTTGTTTGCTCACAACATTGTCTTCAGAAGAAGACACCAGCTGAAAATTCATTGTTTCTCAGACAGCAAGTCCTTTGAACACAAACATTTGACATTTGTATTGCTTTCTTAGCTCAGCTCAGAAAAAAGGGGACAAAAATCACACTTCTTTTGTCACAGACACACAATGTGTGAATCTGAAAGCACCATTCACATGAAACTGTCAGAGGTTTTCTTTAAGCAAGCTGGTTCCCACACCCTTTCACCAGAGGTAAACAGTCAACAGACAACATTAAAATTCATCTCTTTATTTACTAAAACTTTACAACATACTTTCATTCAATCATGTATAATTTTCACATAGCCTATACATAACAGAGAGGTTTTTCCCACCATTTGCTCTTTCTTATCTATCAAAACTTTACAACATGCTTTCATTTAATAATTTCCATTAATACATAACAGTATAAAAAAATCCAGTACTTTAACCCATTCAACCCAGGACCCTCAGATTAAAAATCCAGTGCTTTAACCCATTCAACCCTGGGGAGTTTACAGCCTCGGCAGGCTTCCATGTCACATTGACGTGGAGGGAGGGGGGAAGAGCAGAAAATATACTGTTTTTCCTCCAAATTATGTGTGGACACATCCAGAAATACTCTAGAAGTTGGTTCCCTTTCCTTGCAGTTTATGCGTATGTAGGAACATGAAACCTGTTTTAACTCTCTCCATACGAACGGCGAAAGAGACGACGTTAACAGCGTTTCAGCCCAATTGCCATCATCAAAATATTGCAAGCGGAAGGCTCTTATACTGAAGAGGTGAAAGTTGACAAAGGATACCACAATTCTGACGACAGATGTTAAAGGTTGGGTCATTCAGACACCCACTGGAAATCCGAGGGGTCTGTGTAGAGAAGAGAGGACTGGCCGTACTGAGTGAGTTAATGAGACAAATTTTGATCAAACCTTTCTTCAAACAGTCACACTTGTTTGCACGTGGTAGCTTGGTGGGCAGTGACTGAACTTCTGCAGTGTTAATGTCAAGGGAGCTCACCACATTGTTTGATCTTGACTGATGCCTTTGGTGTTACACTGTGACTCAACTCTTGCAAACCAAACTTCTGGAGACTTCGTCCAGAATTCTGGAAGTTTGACAGATATGGAGTTGATCTGATCTGATCTCGACTTGCAGTTAGAGCTTGCAGCTGATTTGTTAAATCAGCAACCTGTTGAGAACGGTTTGATTCAGCCATGCTTGAAGTTGAAGTTTTTGACGTGTTCAGCGTCGGGGGTCACCAATTTAGTGGGTTCTAAACTGCAGCTGTGATAACTCAGTCTTCGTCCATAATGATCGTGCCCGGTGTTAAAACAAAACGGAAGTAACTCTAACACGTTACTAAGGCAAAACAAGAGACGCAACTCTGAAGTTTTATGCGAACTTGAAGGTGTCGCTTCAGGTGAATGGTGGGGATTAATATCATCCTGTTTCCTAACTAATCCAACGTACGTTACCTGCAGGTACCTTAATCCCCTTCACATGTATATACATCGATAATGGATTGCACATGAAATTTATGTCAGCTTTCGGTGAGGTGTGAAAACACGAACATGCCAGCATGCACACCTCCCGAAAACAGAGTATGGCTGCGTACATGGCGGGGGTAAAAATGACCATACATTTATGGGCTCATTCGTATACGGGAGTGAACGAAGAAGAAAGAGAAGGAGCGGAAGAAGAATTCTCAAATCTTAACCGGCCAAGCTCTGCCGAGATTGGAACCTTGAGTGTTCCAGTTGAAACTACAATGTACGAACCTCTGCCCACCATTACAGTAAAGGGCAGGTAAACTTTCACCAAACTTGTCCGTTACATACTCCAATGCTCGGTATTTACACTGGCCGCATTGCCAAGGTGCAGTCAGGATAAACGTCCCACAGGCTTCTACGGCCATCGGGGATGTGAACCCACTTCCGCTGTTTCTGGGGCTCGGTATAGGAAGGCGGGGCCCGATTCTCTCCATCCGCCCTTCTGATATGTCCCAAGCAAAGCCTGGTACCCTTTCACGTCTGGGTTTAATAAGGAAACTCAGGGTAAGGCGCCTTTCCCAAGGACACACACACAACGCCCAAGCCGAAACAGGGCCTCAAGCCCTATCACCGGTCAGCACTGGATGAGAAGTCCAACGCATGACTGATCCTGCCGCCACCCTCTGAGGGTGCAGTACTGCATATGAACTGAACAGCAGATTACAAACTGAGTCTTGCTACCGTGTGACTGACATACGACGTCACAACAACGGCGTCCTTGTTACTGGGAGACGCCAGCCCCCTTCCCTCTCACCCCCCCCCCTCACACACACACACACACACACACACACCCTCCCGTCCCCCTGTTGGCGATGACCTCACTGTGTCAGGGTTCACGTCTGTGCCAGAACCTGTGTCGCTGAGGCGTGGAG
This sequence comes from Babylonia areolata, assembly GCF_041734735.1. NCBI lineage: Eukaryota > Metazoa > Mollusca > Gastropoda > Neogastropoda > Buccinidae > Babylonia > Babylonia areolata. The sequence goes on along the minus strand of NC_134895.1, from coordinate 49,748,751 downwards.
GCGCAGTCTGTTGGGTCTTGATACATGTATGCGTGTGTGTCAGTGTGTGGGTGTGTGGAGAGGTGTGCCTTGTGATGCTGTGCTGTCCAGTGACAAGGCGGTCTTCGGAGTGAGGACAGTACAGGTAAGTGCTGTAAGGAATAAGGAACATATTCTACGTAATTACGAAAGAATCTATAATGCTGTCCTGATAGACAAGTAGCAATATGTGCGTATAAACAGTATTGCAGTTAATGACGTGAAAGACAGACTTGAATGAAAGGGCAATGTCAATGGTAAAATAAGCAACGTGTTCTTTTTGACCGAGATGATATCTCTTTGCACGTCTCTCTCTGTCTGTCTGTCCGTCAGTCTCTCTCTCTCTCTCTCTCTCTCTCACACACACACACACACACACACACACACAAACACACAACAATATCTCTTACATACACTCTCTCCCTCTGTTTCTAACACACACACACACACACACACACACACACACACACACACAGAGAGAGAGCTCTGCACATGCCAAGATCGTTTGTACAAAGCCAGCAGCACAAACCACTCGGATCAAGCACTGTGCAGGTCCAACGAATCACGGATTAAGCGAACACCACATTAAGCAGAGCGGAAGAAAACCTCTGCCTTATCGTCCGAATGTCTGACGCCTGTTACTCGGTAGAGCACACGTGTTTGCAAATCCATTCTAAATCCTCATTAGGCCTAACAGCTTAATACCCTCCCTTGATCAGTCTAGGGGGCGTAACAGTCGCGGTTAAAGTTGCACGTGACACGTGCACACAACAAGTTGAAGACGTTGTGGCCTTGTGTGTGGTGCGGTGCTGCACCGCTGTACACGAGTCTTCAGTTTGTTGTCTCATTCGAAGGACAAGCACCCAGACCACCACTCAGGCGGGGGAGGGGGGTATGTATTGAGGTCAGTGTATGGGAGTCAAACCTGTAGACACTCACTTCCAAGTCGAGCGCTTTACCACCAGACCACCGACACTCCACATCATGGAATTG